>NC_090267.1:386488447-386794161 GCF_040414725.1 Anabrus simplex | reverse complement strand
TGGGACAAACTATTGAAAATTCTTAAAGCTACAGGTTTGGACTGAAAGGACAGGGGACTCATACTGCGACTCACTGAAGGACAGACCACGATGGTAGATATTGGAGGAAGTATTCAGACAGCAGAATCAGAAAATGCGTAAGACAGGGCTTCTCTCTCTCACCGTACCCCCTTTAATGTATTCATTGAATAAGCCATAAATCAGTTAAAAGCAAATAAAAAGGGGGTTACAATAAATGGGCACATCCAATGCATTCGACTTGAGATGACACATAAGTTGTAGCAGATTCCGAGAAGGAGTTGTCCAAGATGTTGAATGTATTGTCATCAGCATTGTCAAATTCACGCTTAAATATTAATGTTAAAAAAGACCAAGGTATTAGTTGTGAGTAAACATCCTGAACAAATTCACATCAACAATAAATTTATTTACAAGATAGTGGAACATGTCACCAGTTTCCCTTACCTAGGGAGTCCTATCGCCAATGACAATAGCTACAGCAAAGAGATCAGAAGGTGAATAGTGCTTGTCAAACAGGCATTTAGTAACAAGAGATTACTTGATCAGTGCAAATTTAGATTTTGGAATTAGGAAGACATTTGTGATGTATTTTGTATGGAGTGTTCTATTGTATAGATATGTATGTTGGATAATCAGAGATCAGGATAGGAAAATAATGGAAGCGTTTAAGATGTGGGTCTAGAAACGTATGCTACTGATTAAGTGGATAGAAAAGCGAACAAATGAAAGCATTCTGAAAGAAATTCAATGGAAGAGAGAACTGGTGGTAACGATACAGAGGAGCGATAAATTCACTGGCCACAATTTGTAACATAATACCTTTCTTACCATTCTGCTGGAAGGGAAAATCACAGCGAAGAAAGGCTGAAGGCTACTGAGGAAATAATTCCTTCAAGACTTGCATAGAATCTTCATTATGGTTCCTGCTACGAAATGAAACGAGTGTCCGAGGACAGAGAACAATGGTTGCATAGACAGGACATTGCCTTTAGACATTGATTATGAAAACTTGCTGGAATTCTACAAGCTGAGCCTCACTGGACCAACCTTCCCTAAGCCCGAATGCCTTCTATCAAACCATCAGTCATTTCTGAAACACTAAACACCAATATTTATTGCACTAAATGGATCACACACACGCAATATTAACCAAATGATAATAGGTATTGACTACTTTCTCACTACGATAAGACCGTACCCAAATGCATTCGACTGATATCCACGATGTTGTTAGCTGAGTCTAGTACTTCATACATTTCCTCGTGCCAGATTTCTCATTTTCATCTTCCCTATTATAATAATTATTAGGCCTATTATTATTATTATTATTATTATTATTATTATTATTATTATTATTATTATTATTATTATTATTAAGAAATACATCGCAATTGGGAAATATCCCCGTGTTAATGGTCACTTATAGTAGTGGGATAATAAGATAAAGTTAACACATAATTACCCAGCAACAACAACATCAAAAACAACAAAAGTCCAACGAGCAATTGCATGAAAAGAAAATCAAATTCTAGCATCATCATGTACAAATTCACACACAACTTAAGAAAATCCAGTGCTTAACATTACGGCTTACAGTACTATTGGTTGAGCTTATTACTAGCTTAGCATTACAAGTAATAATGCAGCAAAGTTAAAAACATAGTTACCCTGCAAGAACAACAAGAGTACAACAAGCAAATCCTGCCTTTCTTCGACAACTCTTGTTCTGTTCGACCACAGCGATGTTAGGTTTATACGGTCTAGAGTCTTTCATTTTCACATCTGTCGTGGGACACATTCTTTTCTGCAATGATCAAACTCCTTACTTTTTCACTTCTTCTTAGTATTATGAGTGAAGTGTTTATTGGTTACACTTCGCGTTAAAACAATAATCACCATCATCGTCAGAGTCTTTCTTTTTACGCGTTTCATGGCATTTTCTCTTCCTTTTCTCATTCATTATTCTATGGGCCAAACCTCTTTCTATTCCCCTAAGATTAAAGTTAAGAATGCATGATTACATCGTCGTTTTTTCCCGTTGTTTTACCCCACAAAACAATAATCGTCATCGCCACTCGATAACTCGATAGAGGTCACTAAGGTCACTATTATGGTAATCTACATTCTCCTCGTTTTCCCAACCTTTCCTTGATATCATGAAATAACTGATATTTACGATAAAATCAGGACCAGTTACGGTAAGTATAGCACAAATCCATCTATAGTGAGATATAGAGCTTGCAATGCTGTATATTCTACTGTAGCATAGGCCACAGTAAATTTGTTTCTTCAGTCGCACCTTTGGTATTGACGATATGAGTACTAGGATATCAACACTGCTGATAATATCCTGCACAGATAGTCTCTGTGATGGATGGTGTGTACGAGTAGTTCACAGAGCTTAGGAGCTTGGCTCAGTGATATGTAATAGTACCATCAGAATCAATGGTGAAAGCAATGGGAAATTATATTACTCACTATCTCAACAGTAGGCCTATATCTCTTCAGTGAAACCTGGGCTATCTATGGCTGTAGGAAGTAGAGTTGTTGGGAATTCTATCAGTATTTCCAGTGGGTGGAGGCGAATGCATGCTTGGTAAGAGGCGACTGAAACGGACTATCCTTTGGGACTATCCACTCGGGAGCTTAGGTTGCCGATCACGGGGTCCGTACCTGATTCAGACGTTTGTCCCACTTGTGTCACACTACCTATTTTCAACTTTTCTTTCATATTTTGTTTTTGGACTACCCTGACAGTATTAGGTTTGTGAGACCTAGGGAGGCCTTTATTCCCGCACTCTTTGTCGCCGTTCCTTTTGACAACACCTTCCTTCTTCGAAGGGGCAGGCAGCCCTTTCCATTTTACCTCTGATTAGTGTTAATTTGAGTTTGGATTTTGAATTTATTGATGATCTACATGCCACTGAGGCTGAAAAGGTTTATGAACACACTAACTACATTTTTATAGTATTAATATATTAAACTTAAAAAAATTAAAATACAGATAGCAAATAAAATATAATTAAAACATCAATTATATAAGAAGTAAGAAAGTATATCATTAAGCCTATTTATCATTATTTTAGACTACAAGAATATAAAAAATATAAAGCTAAAACAGAAAGACAATTTTCCTAGAAATATACATATTTCTGATTGTTAGACACAAGAATGCCTGATCTCAGCACATTGCGTACTCCTCCAGCAAGATAGTTGTTAACGACTGCTTTAGTTGGGTACAGTTAGTGTTATCTGCGAAACGGTGAAGATTAAAGATATTAACGATAAGGGATGCAGTGAAAACAAAGGATTTGTTAAATTTAGCGGTACGATGAAGGGGAAGAGGGAAGAGAGGAGAGTTTCGCAGTTGTACTTCCTCTTGAAACAATAATTACCACCACCATCCTATCAGCGGGCTCAAGCAAGTAAACAAGCAAGCAAGAACGTGAGAAAGAAAAAAAAAGAAATATAAACAAACGAGTCAACAAACTTTAAAGTATATAACTATTGGGAACTTTTGAATATAATAAATAATGATTTTTTTTTTTGCTAGGGGCTTTACGTCGCACCGACACAGATAGGTCTTATGGCGACGATGGGATAGGAAAGGCCTAGGAGTTGGAAGGAAGCGGCCGTGGCCTTAATTAAGGTACAGCCCCAGCATTTGCCTGGTGTGAAAATGGGAAACCACGGAAAACCATTTTCAGGGCTGCCGATAGTGGAATTCGAACCTACTATCTCCCGGATGCAAGCCCACAGCCGCGCGCCTCTACGCGCACGGCCAACTCGCCCGGTAAATAATGATTTAGCAGGCACACCAAGAAAATTGACACCATTCTCAATCAGACCATGCGGATTAACAGCGGTGTCATCAAAAAGACACCACTCACTGGCTTTCAGTCATTCCTCCAGATCTTCGCCGCATGAACAATCTCTTCCGGGAAGCAAATAAAATACAGGCCAATAAATCACTTCCAATTCATCAAGACATCCAAAGAATCGCTTCAACCCGACTGAAATCAAGACAACCCCCCACCCCCACTCCTTGCTGCTGGCTCAAAAACTGATGAAAAGAAACTACCCTTTAGCCATCAATTATTCCGAAACGAAGGTCTTCGCCGTAATTAAAATGCACTCATATTTCGATATTTTCCGGTGCCAAAAGTTATACATTTGAATAGCCTGGAATTTTTTCTCAAGGAAAAGAGTATCCAGGTTCCGGGATTAGCACTCGAATACATAAGGAGTAATTAACGAAGAAAGTAATACAGTAAAGAAAATTGAAAATAATAGGAAATAGGATTATAACTGAGGACAACCGGATAGGACAAGTATGTAAATACCAAGTGGATATATTGGAAAATCAAATTTCCCTCAATAAATTATTATGAATGAGTTATGGATATAAGAAAACGGTAACAGAGGAGAAATTTAGGCGCAGAGATTCTTAGGTAAACAGATAAGAAGATGCCTAATGGTGTTATTACTTAAGCTATTCGAGGATGGTTATAACCTCCAACGATATTCCTCCAATATCCCGCAAAATGGCTGACTGACGTCTCTCCTGCTTTCTACCCAAGGAACAACCACGAGTTTACAGAAATGATGACGAAAATGGCAATACGTTACGTCCCTGGTGGCAAGCAGTCAGAGACGTTGCCGTGGTAACCTGTAGGTTCGTTGTCGGTCTGTCGGTCACTCACTGCAGAGCATGATATCCGCAGAAAATAGTAATTTTATCCGTCATTTGAAGAGAAAGGTAAATTATCAACTTAAAAGTTGTTTATAATGGAGAGACGTTTCACATAAAGTTCTCGGATTTTGTATAAAATAAATAGTATAAACCCCCGTCTATTAGAAGATTTTAAAATCGTATGCATACCAAAACCTTCCGCGGGATGATTATTCTCTAAATATGACGTTTGGTCGAGATCTATCCTTGCCGTTTCGCCGTGATGGTGGAACAAACAGACATGAAAAATAAAAATCACCGATACGGTCTTGAGTTGACCTAAAATGGATAGGTAAGGGTTATTCTGCCTGAAGGCAGGTCCGAACCTCCGCAGAGGTGTTCCGGAGCCGGAGTTTACGTGCGGTAGGGTGGCCAGTTCCTTTCCGCTCCTCCATTCCCTTACCCCGCACCAACAGCGCGGCTACCCATCCAACTCCTGACCACGCCCAATGTTGCTTAACTTCGGAGATCTCACGGGATCCGGTGTTTAAACACGGCTACAGCCGTTGGCTAAAACGGATAAAGATCTGAAAAATTGGCAAAACAAGCAAAATTAGAGGCAGCGAACTCCCCTACAACTTTATTTATACAGATATAGCTATTCCAGACCCGGCACCCGACTCGGTTTTGCTGCCGTCTGTGTACATCTGGACTGTATGTTATACAGTAGGCTTACTTCTGCCGTCTTGTATTGTATTTTTAAGTTCCTAGCTAGGTGAGGTCAATTTTGTAATTCTCTTTAGTGTCTGTTTAAGTGGCATCTCTAATGCGTTTTATTCTTCCTGTATCTATATTGTTAAAATTTGCAGTTTTCAAGAGTGTAATGTTAATTGAAGTCATTCCATCTAGTATGCATGGTGCATGCATTTGCTGGCGGGACCTAGTGTTTACAGTGCACTATGTCTTCTGGTACAGGCTAGAGCAATCTTGTTACTTTCATTGACCTGTCTCAGTCTTATCCTTGGCTTTGACAATATGACAGTGACTGAGGTATGAGTGATACTAGTAATGCCACTCCTTACACAGCCAGTCCCTGCTATATATAGTGTGAAAATGTTGCTCATAGGATCGGTTGATGCATGCATTTCAGTGGGCTTGGCAGACTGATATGTTATAGCAACTTTCGGCTCGGTGGGGAACGCAACAGGAAATTACCTCACTCCTCATTTCCTCAGAATACCTCTTCAGTGATGCCTAGACAACCTATGACAGCTGATGACGGAGCTGTTGAGGATCCAACCAGCCTTATAGCTGACGACTGACATACATGCATAGTGCTTCATGAGACGCCGTTCTGAAAGATTTCGTAATTTTAATATTTACTACCCTGTATTTTCGTATTAGATTGTTGGCACTAGGGTTTGTATTTAAGCCATCTAGCCAAATAAGAACTCCTTACGAGAGTAAAGGAAGTATTGCACCTTTGTAAATGATACTCATTACGTGTATGTATGTATGTATGTATGTATGTATGTATGTATGTATGTATGTATGTATGTACTTATTAGATTTGCCGTATGGATGTGATCGTTAATTTATGTTGGTAGGATTGTGTTTGTCCGCCTCTGTGGTGTAGTGGTTAGTGTGATTAGCTGCCACCCCCGGAGGCCCGGGTTCGATTCCCAGCTCTGCCACGAAATTTAAAAAAGAAAAAAGCGGTATGAGGGCTGGAAGGGGATCCACTCAGCCTCGGGAGGTCAACTGAGTAGAAGTGGGTTCGATTCCCACCTCAGCCATCCTGGAAGTGGTTTTCCGTGGTTTCCCACTTCTCCTGCAGGCAAATGCGGGGATGGTAC
Source organism: Anabrus simplex (assembly GCF_040414725.1). Classification (NCBI taxonomy): domain Eukaryota; kingdom Metazoa; phylum Arthropoda; class Insecta; order Orthoptera; family Tettigoniidae; genus Anabrus; species Anabrus simplex. Next base: position 386,787,612 of record NC_090267.1, on the reverse strand, counting down.
CTAACTTAAGGCCACGGCCCCTTCCTTCCCTCTTTCTTGTCTATCCCTTCCTACCAGCCCATCCCCTTACAAGGCCCCTGTTCAGAATAGCAGGTGAGGCGGCCTGGGCGAGGTACTGGTCATCCTCCTCAGTTGTATCCCTCGACCCATAGTCTGAAGCTCTAGGACACTGCCCTTGAGGCGGTAGAGGTGGGATCCCTCACTGAGTCCGACGGAAAAAGCCAACCCTGCAGGGTAAACAGATTAAGAAGAAGAAGAAGAAGAAGGATTGTGTTTGAAAATGACATTATTCTCACTGCTGTTGAAAACCCGTAGTAGGCTTTTCTTGACTTAGAGCACGGGCTGGGTGATGTACCTCCCGTACGAGATCACAGTGAGCAATTGCGGTTGAGTTAATTGAGATGCTGGTTTTATTTCATCTCGTTAATGTTGCACCACAGCTGGGGAAAGTGATCAATGGATCTGTCACCTCGTCGTCAAGTGCAACAGGTGTTCCCTGGAGACGAGCCAACTGTGCTGAACCTCTGGAACGCTTCGCTTGTACTGGGAAAATAATTCTACAGTGTCACAGTGCCTGAGAGCATACGCAAGAGCAGTGACAATATACCTCTACACATTCGCTCGATTTAATGACGGAACTCTTGATTGATTAGGGCCTGTCTGCCTAAGGCAGTAAATTGTGTCCTGTCACCCAAATGGACTGGGGACTTTCCCCTTTTGTGTTGAGGGGCGGTAGAATACATCCACGGTATCCCCTATCTGTCGTAAGAGGCGATTGAAAGGGGAACCTTCTGAGATTCTGAGGCAGGGAGCGTCGGTTGACGTCAAGAAATGTAGGAGAGATTACCCTCAGGTTCGCTCAGCCTTCACCAAAGTATGTACTATGTTTTCTCCAATGGGTGAAGGTGGCGGGGCATGTGCCCAATACCCTGCTATAGATACTGGAAGCCTTTATATTCTGCTCCTCCAGGGACCTTTGCGGCCTGTACTAAGATTCCTTCAATGAAGTGGAGCCTCTAATATATTTAATTAATAATGAGCTGTCATTATACATCCTTCAAATTATTGTAGTTATTCGAATTCCCCTTTTCGGTGAGGGAGACAGAATACAACCACGGCATCGCCTGTCCGTCGTAAGAGGTGAATAATAGAAGGACTCCAGGAGCTCCCAGTCTGAGAGCCAGCTTTGGCGTTCCAGTTGAGTTTGACATTTCTTCCATTTATGTTACTGTCATGTGGTTTCTACATAACGTTAAGTATGATCTAGGCTTCATGATTTCATCTCGTACAGGCTACTCTATTCAGGATATGTAGTTCATTGAAACGAACCAAAGTACAGCAGGCATAGTATGACAAGGCTAAACGTGTTGCTTGATAGTAATGTCATTACTCATCCAGGAGGTGAAGATAGTAGGCGTTATCAAAAAATGGCACGTTTTCTAATAAAACTGGATACATGCTTCAAGAAATTATAGGCCTTCTTGTTAACATTCCCTGTATATGCTACTAGTTACTACATCCGTCGTTGAACGGAAATCCATTTCGCCTGTCCATGACTACACTTTTCTCGACCGGTTACTGAGCGTTTTACACAAATAGCTGATACTCTGCGAGGTACGAATAATGGTTTAATTTACGCTCCCGAAGTTTATTTTTATAGATAGTATGTCGGGTAGAGTATCGATCTCCAAATTTGAATTAAGGATATTGGTCATATAGGTATGCATATTCCCCTACTTTAGTTCCATTTAATTATTAGCCTTTGTAACTCTACTCTGACACTGTAACCCCGAACATAGGTACAATAGTTTGACTGCTCACAACTTCTGGCTGATGGAGGTGGAACTTCTCATTTTTATCTTCTGTTTCTGCATCACTTTTAAGAGAATCTTCAAAGAAATCATATGGCAACTTAGCTGAAATCTCGCTGTCAGAATGGATACCATGCACCAACGATCAATGGCGAGTTTTAACTGGAAGTCCCCCAAATCTCAAGGTAGGTATCAAGCTCAGGTCTCCCAACCACGCTTGGCATTCGGTGACGTCAACGGAACCATGACATCTCAGCGCCATGTCCTCTGTATGAGGTAATTCACAGCTGTGAGCGAATCTGTTTTCAACCACAAGTTAGAGATAACAGAACGTTTTGGATGTTTTAACCCCACTTCAGAAAAGGTAGTCCACTATTACTTTATAGTAATAAAATGAGATCAAATACAATGTGAATCAGGTAGCATTTCTAAAATATTTATAAGGTCTGTATGAAAGGTTGCAACAATGCTAAGACTGCGATCGCAGTGGAATGGCCATTCCATATGTTTATGTTTCTAATAAATAAGTATGACAACAATAACAAGGGGCTCTAATTATCACGGACTCGAATATTTGCAGCTCCTAATTTGAGAAGGTGATCCTATTTTCCTAGGTCAGTGCATTATTCTGTTTTTCAAGCTGTTTAATATATTTGGAAAATGATTCTTCGTTTAAAGTCTGTTCGGAGACTAAAGTACCGCGTTGCAAAATATCTGTCGAATAGGATGCATCTGCCGCATTGGAATTTTTCATTTTTCTTGTTTTTCAGAATCGTCGAATTTATATACGAGACTGTCCCATTCTTTCTTCGTAACTCTCCCTGACTTCTTGCACTGTTGCAACAATAATCCTTACATTTAGCACATGGAAAATTCAAATATGGAACAGCGTTTGATTTCAGTTTTCTTCTTGGGATTAACTGAGGTAGCTAGGACTTCAAATCTCGTTTGTAATCGTCTCCAAAATGTTCGGAACAAACCCTTGTATTATTTGTTGGAAACGAGTCACGTTTTTTACAAGCATGGAGGTCAGTGGGTTTAGGGAATGAATATGAGTGTATTTTTCGTTCCTTTGCGTGCCTGCTATGATGTTTTGCACCCTGCAATGGCGCAACAAACCATACTGAAAAGTCTACATCATTACTGCTTTCTACGTAAACACACAGGGTTTCTTTTACGCCATAGATATGCTACTATCGTGTAGGTCTATTGACAGCTCCTAGCTTCTTCGAACTCAGCGATATTCGAATTATTTCTACCTCGGCCCAGGCTGAGTGGCTCAGACGGTTGAGGTGCTGGCCTTCTGACCTCAACTTGGCAGGTTCGATCCTGACTCAGTCTGGTGGTATTTGAAGGTGCTCAAATACGTCAGTCTCGTATCGGTAGATTTACTGGCACGTAAAAGAACTCCTGAGGGACAAAATTCCGGCGCCTCGGCATCCCCGAAAACCGTAAAAGTACTTAGTGGGACGTAAAGCCAATAACATTATTATTACCTCTACCTCGTTCAGGGCTGCTTCAGCGTGAGGGTCCTGCCTGACGCCACAGCTCCACTTTGCTACTGTGTGTTTCTCCTGTGATACCTACCTCCTATTCTATGTACCTAGCCAAAAATCGAGGACGGAAATGTCCCGTAACACTGAGGCTTATCAGCAGCAATGGATATCCTTACCAGCTTGGCGAGGGGTGGCGATGCGGAAAGGTTACCCCTTAGCTGCGGCCTCCCCTTGCGAGTAATATTGTTACTTCACATGCATTGAAATAGGTCTCTGATTGTACGTTTTTATTCTGGTAGGTGTTGAGTAGTGTAAGTAACTGCAGTATCGTAAGTTCCAGTCTCCACACTATTTTAAAGAGCGTAAACGTATCAAATTAAACGTAATCTATACTACTGTATTAATAAAAATGAGATGGCAATCTGTCTGTTCCGGATAGGCTCGAAAACTACCGGACTCCATGAGGTGAAATTTGGTAAGGATATAACTTGAAATCCCGAGTCACGCGAGGGATACTTTAAATTTTGATATGTTTCACCGTTTCGAACTAGTGGGGTTTTCCCCAGGGTATGTCCCAAATTTGGGCAATTTTTGCCAGATATCAACTAAAATGAGGGATAAATGGTTGACCCTATTGAAAAATGAAGTGCTTCAAGTGGCCTTGAAATAAATTTTCTACAAGAAACGGCATAGGCTGAGTAACTGGCCGCGCGGTTTGGGCCACCTAGCTATTAGGTTCCTTTCGGGAGATAGTGTGTTCGAACCCTACTGTCCAAATCTGCTAAGGAGACGAAATATGGGACCCCTGCCTTATGTTTGATTAAATCGATGTAGAATTCAACAGGGAATGGGCCCTTCAAATGATGTACATTAAGTTATGATGACTCCTTACATCGATATCCGAGGGAAAAATAAAATACAATATAATTAAATGTGTAATAAATCTAGTGTTTTTTGAACGGTATGTAACTTGTACAAGATAGAGACGATAATTGAGTGAGAGACAATTGTTAATTCACTTGCAACGTTGTGATCACTGTTGATTTGTCACAAAAACCACAAGCTGCCACCAGAGTGCTCCAACTCTGTGTCACCGCATGCAAGGGATGTGCTGAATATTAAGCACCAAACTCTGCTAATACAAATGTTCTCCGTGAACTAGAACTACTGTAACTCGTTTATAATAAATACATAAATACATACATACATACATACAGGTAGCACCGAACTAGTCCCACGGTCAACACATCCAAAGATATTTTTGTTCCATAACGAAAGGTCACGGTTGAACTGTTCCGAAGGGTATTTGGCAGGTAGAGGCAGGAATTCACGAATAGGTTACTAACCTAACCCGCCAACCCTCAACAACTGCCTCATTGCTCTAGACCCAGTGTCAGTTCTCAGTCTCAGTGCACTGTAGTGCTAGTAGAAGTGTACAATGTTTTCCATTTTAAGTGAGAGGGGCTATAAGATGGTGGTTCTTGAGGGATTTAAATTAGAAAAAGGTGACAAGACACGATCCTAAACTAACCGAAATAATGGCCACTACATATATGCCTTATTTGTCAACGCCTCTGTGATTTTATTGGGACAGATGTTATAATATATGAGCGGACCATAAGGCTTCTATGATCTCTGGTTTTAATATTTTAGCGTCGGGCCTGTTCGATCCCACCCCCTGTGCTAACCGTCACGTCGAACCACTTTGACCCCACTAAATGGTTGATCTCCAAATTCCTATAACCTTCGGACCAATTCGACAACACCCATACGTACACACGTACATAACTTACATGCATACATTACAAATATACATACATACGTACACAACATTCTCTGAGCCCTGAGCTCCAGCTTTGGAGCGTGGATTGGCAACCACGGGGCCCTTAGCTGAGTCCTGGTATTGCTTCCACTTACTTGTGCCAGGTTCCTCATTTTCATCTTCCCTATTCGACCTACCTTGGTCAACTCTTGTTCTTTTCCGACCCCGACTCTATTACAGCATTCGAGAGCTAAGAAGTCTTTCATCTTCACGCCCTTCGTGGTTCTTGTCCTTCTTTGGCCGATATCTTCATTTTTCGAAGAGTCGGATCCCTTCCTTATTTCTCTTTGATTCGTGTTATAAAGAAGATGGTTGTTGTTTTTTTTTTTCTTGCTAGTTGCTTTATGTCGCACCGACACAGATAGGTCTAATGGCGACGATGGGACAGGAAACGGCTAGGAGTGGGATGAAAGCGGCCGTGGCATTTGCCTGATGTGAAAATGGGAAACCACGGAAAACCATTTTCAGGGCTGCCGACAGTGGGACTCGAACCCACTATCTCCCGAATACTGGATACTGGCCGCACTTAAGCGGCTGCAGCTATCGAGCTCGGTTAGGATGGTTGCGTGGTTATACTTCCTCTTAAAACAATAATCACCAAAACCATCACAGTGTACGTTCTGTGAATGGGGCTGTGTAATACATTCACGATATCGTCTGACTGTTTTAAGTTTCGTTTCCCCTATCCGATCTTCCTTGGTCATTTCTTGATCTTTTCTAACCCCGAAGGTTTGCTACGTCTAGGGAGCGTTTTATTTTCCTACCCTTGGCGGCCCTTCCTTTTGCCGATACCTTCATTGTTCGAAGGATCTTAATACTTATATCCTTCTCTCTGATTATTGATGACGGTGGTGGTGATTATTCTCTCGAAATAAACTTTCAACGAATTAGGTAGTGTTCAGCACATATCGAAGAGATCGAGCAAGTGGTTTGGGTCACGTAGCTATCAACTTGCATTCGGAAGATAGTGGGTTCGAACCCCACTCTCGGCAGCTCAGAAGATGGTTTTCCGTGGTTTCCCATTTTCATAACAGGCAAATGCTGGGGATGTACCTTAATCAAGTCCACGCACGGTCGCTTCCGTTTCACTCCGAGCCCTTTCCCATCCCATCGTCACCATAAGACATATTTGTGTCGGTGAAACGTAAAGCAAATTGTAAAAAAAAAAAAAAAAAAATCGAAGAAATATTAAGAAGATAACATAGATGGCTAACTGGACACTAGTGGGATCCGAACTCACAACTTCCTGATTTTGTATCGGATGCTCCATACTATTGAGCTATGTTAGCCTAGGACATGAACGTTTATTTCGAATACAATGTGGCAGTGAAAATTAAATATTCATTGAACTGGCCCACAACGGGCGACTTGCTCGTACTCTACAGTTGGTGCTGGTAGTAGTGCCGGACCTGTAGCTTAAATTCTTTCCGACAGAAGAAATGTGACATAGACCATATTTTCATAATATTCGGCCATTTTACTTTGCACCAATGATTTACTTGGACGTGAAAGAGGTCTGCTCCTCAGCTGTATTGTATTTAGGATTAACTCTGTATATCTTCCAACAGATCCATGAAACAGTGTATATTTCTGGTGTGCGTTTGTTGCCAGCTTATTTAATTTGAAGTGAAAATATTCGCAGCCATTAGTCGAACAATGGAAAGTGCTTGATTATTGTGCCCAAATATGGGGTACATACGTCGCTATGGAACTTACGTAGGTTTGTAATATGTAGTCGCAAACTGCAACAGGCTTTTCTGTTTTCAGCGGGATGATGGTGATTATGATGCTTGTTGTTTAAAGGGGCCTGACACCTAGGTCACCGGCCCTTTTTAGCGGGAAGTATCATCATCAAGTTACCTGTAAAATAATCGTCGCATTCCCCGGGCCTCACGAATGGAAGTCCGAAAAGTAACTTCAGGAATGTGTTAACTTCAGAGATTTACGATACCTTTATTCATTATTCGCTAATCTGTCAACAAGGGACCACGATAAGTTTCATTATACATTCTGGCGTTTACTCAATTTTCGATTGATCCAGTAGGTTTCCATTAGCTCCTTATGACGAGCACGGCGTTCATCCGACCAATTTGCACCAGCGGTCAATTTCTCATCTCGGGAAGTCCCAAAAGTCACGGTGCTTGTTCTAAAAAGTCTCGTTTATTCGCGTCATCTGGTCGTACGCCCACTCCTTTGAGGCTTTTCTTGACGTTAATGTACCAGGAACTTTTTATTTCGAGTCGAAATTATTATATTTTGTATTATTTTTCAAAGTTAAAAATCTGATTAGTCACCTCTGTTAGTAACTACCAGTGCTTGCAAATAACCAAACGATGTTGGGTTGGTTCCTCGACTCTGTCAGTGAATTATTTGTCGAGCTGGAACTAATCCTGAATAGTCCTATCTCATTCATCTTTGTCCTTCCAAAGTCCAAAATTTGCCTTGTATTTTTGGTCCTAATCTGCACGTACGGTAAAAACAAAAGAGCGTGGTAAACGGAGGAATAACTGCAAATCATTTGTGTTCGTTGAATTATTCAGTGAATGCATGCCATTATTCTACTTCTTATAACACTTAAAGGCAAGAAAATGTGCCTTAAAGTTAACTGTTCGCCCCGTGCCGGGCAGATCCCAGGACAGTACCCCCATTGTCGGATTGCCACGGGGAGTACGAAACACTGGCCCCCATCCCGTCAACATTCTATCTGACATAGGACCGCCAACTGCCTCACAGAGAATATTTTTATACTACACGAGGAAGTTTCTGGTCGGGCCACTAACGGTGGTAACAGTTGGCCGTGCGCGTAGAGGCGCGCGGCTGTGAGCTTGCATCCGGGAGATAGTAGGTTCGAATCCCACTATCGGCAACCCTGAAGATGGTTTTCCGTGGTTTCTCATTTTCACTCCAGGCAAATGCTGGGGCTGTACCTTAATTAAGGCCACGGCCGCTTCCTTCCAACTCCTAGGCCTTTCCTATCCCATCGTCGCCATAAGACCTATCTGTGTCGGTGCAACGTAAAGCCCCTAGCAAAAAAAAAAAAAAGTAACAGACGCATCAATCTGGCAGCAAGCACAGCCAAATTTCAGACCCAACAATTCGCTTTGAGTCCCACATCGATCAGCCAGATGAAGTAGATGCTGAAAAGTGAGCTACGAGGGTGAATCCAAAAGTAAGTTACACTAGCTTGCCACGATAGCACGCTGAACCAGCCCTCAGATACAAGTAATAATCCCTGACCTGGCCGGAAATCGAACACATGGTCTCCGGATCAGAGGAATGCACGCTACCCCTAAATCGCGGGGTAGGATCAAAGGCATTTATGTTGAAAATAGTGTTACGGAGAGAATTGTAATTAGATTGAGTTCCTTATTTAAAGTAGCTGCAGGGATTAACACAAGGCTACAACTTTTCACCCTTATTGTTCATGGTTTACAAAGTGCATTTACTGAAAGGTGTAATACGGCAAGGAAGGATTCACCATGATAGAAATTTAGTAAGTAGCATGGTGTATAACGACAATGTATTTTTAACAGCAGACATTGCTGGATGCTGCGATGTAATACGTTCGAACTTAAAAAGTGGTACAACGAGTATGATTTTATGAAGATTAGCATTTCGAAAACTTTATAGTTTTCCATTGTTAATGTCCAGACAAATAATATACTCATCAACAAGCATTCCTCCGGTTGGGTTATCTATTGCATACTTTTTGGTAACACTTGCCTCAAAAATTAAGCATAGTTTGGCTCGGAAAAACTAATATACATACATTATCATTATAGACTGTTATGCCTTTCAGCATTCAGTCTTCAAGCCTCTGTGAATTTACTAAACGTTGCATCAATCCTCGATTTGCAACTAGTGTCGTGGCCTCATTTAGTTCTATACCTCTTTAAATCGTTAGAAACCGAGCCTAACCATTGACGTCTTGGTCTACCTCTACTTCTCTTACCCTCCATAGCAGACTTCATTATTCTCCAAGGTAACCTATCCTCCTCCATTCGCCTCACATGACCCCACCACCGAAGCCGGTTTATGCGTACAGCTTCATCCATCGAATTCATTCCTAAATTAGCCTTTATCTCCTCATCCCGAGTACCATCCTGCCATTGTTCCCACCTGTTTGTACCAGCAATCATTCTTGCTAATTTCATGTCTGTTACTTCTAACTTACGAATAAGATATCCTGAGTCCACCCAGCTTTAGCTTCCGTAAAGCAAAGCTGGTCTGAAAACAGACCGATGTATAGATAGTTTCGTCCGGGAGCTCAATGCCTTCTTACAGAATACAGTTGATCGCAACTGTGAGCTCACTGCATTAGCTTTACGACACCATGATTCAATCTCACTTACTATATGACCATCCTGGGAGAACACACAACCTAAATACTTGAAATTATCGACCTGTTCTAGCTTAGTATCACCAATTTGACATTCAATTCTGTTGAATTTCTTACCTACTGACATCAATTTAGTCTTCGAGAGGCTCATTCTCATACCATACTCATTGCACCTATTTTGAAGTTCCAAGATATTACACTGCAGGTTTTCGGCACAGTCTGCCATTAAGACCAAGTCGTCAGCATAAGCCGGATTGCTTACTACATTTCCACCTAACTGAATCCCTCCCTGCCATTTTATACCTTTCAGCAGATGATCCATGTAAACTACGAACAGCAAAGGTGAAAGATTACAGCCTTGTCTAACCCCTGTAAGTACCCTGAACCAAGAACTCATTCTACCGTCAATTCTCACTGAAGCCCAATTGTCAACACAAATGCCTTGGATTGATTTTAACAATCTACGTTTAATGCCATAGTCTACCAGTATGGCGAACATCTTTTCCCTCGGTACCCTGTCATATGCCATCTCTAGATCTACGAAACATAAACACAACTGCCTATTCCTCTCGTAGCATTTTTCAAATACCTGGCGCATACTGAAAATCTGATCCTGACAACCCCTCTGTGGTCTAAAACCACACTGGTTTTCATCCAACTTCCCCTCAACGACTGATCGCACCCTCCCTTCCAAGATGCCAGTAAATACTTTGCCTAGTGCACTAAACAATGATATACCTCGATAGCTGTTGCAATCTTTCTTGTTCCCTTGCTTGTAGATAGGTGCAATTACTGCTTTTGTCCAATCTGAAGGTACCATACCAACACTCCATGCTAATCTTACTACTCTATGAAGCCATTTCATCCCTGCCTTCCCACTATACTTCACCATTTCAAGTCTAATTTCATCTATTGCTGCTGCTTTATGACAGTGGAGTTTATTTACCATCCTTTCCACTTCCTCAAGCGTAATTTCACCATAATTTTTCTCCTCCCCATGAGCTTGGCTGTTCACAACACCACCACCAGGATTATTTCCTTTTACATTGAGGAGATGTTCAAAATCTCCCTGAGATCTATTATGATTTCACCTGAATTACTCAACACACTGTTCATTTCCTTTTTCCCTTCCTTCCTAAGATTCTTTAATACTGTCCAGAAAGGTTTCCCTGCTGCTTGACCTAGCCTTTCCAGGTTATTACCAAAATCTTCCCATGACTTCTTTTTGGATTCAACAATTATTTGTTTCGCTCTGTTTCTTTCATCTACGTACAAATCCCTGTCTGCCTCGGCCCTTGTTTGGAGCCATTTCTGATAAGCCTTCTTTTTACGTTTACAAGCTGCTCTCACTCCATCATTCCACCAAGATGTTCGCCTTTTCCCATCTTTACACACAGTTGTTCCTAGGCAATCCCTTGTTGTTTCTACTACAGCATCCCTGTATGCCACCCATTCACTTTCTATATCCTGAACCTGCTTAATCTCTACTGTTCGAAACTTCTTGCTAATCATATCCATGTACTTCTGTCTAATTCCCTCGTCCTGGAGATTTTCTACCCTTATTCGTTTGCAGACAGATTTCACTTTCTCTACCTTAGGCCTAGAGGTACTTAGTTCACTACAGATCAGACAGTGGTCTGTATCATCGGAAAATCCCCGGAAAACTCGTACATACCTAACAGATTTCCTGAATTCGAAGTCTGTTAAGATATAGTCGATTATGGATCTGGTACCTCTAGCCTCCTATGTGTAGCGATGAATAGCCTTATGCTTGAAGAATATATTCGTAACAGCTAAACCCATACTAGCACAGAAGTCCAGCAAACGCTTCCCATTCCCATTCCCATTAGCTTCCATATCTTCCCCACATTTACCAATCACCCTTTCATATTCTTCAGTTCTATTCCCAACTCTCGCATTGAAATCACCCTTTAGCACTATTCTATCCTTGCTGTTGACCCTGACCACGATGTCACTCAATGCTTCATAAAACTTGTCAACTTCATCCTCATCTGCACCCTCACATGGTGAATACACGGACACAATTCTAGTCCTAATTCCTCCAACTGACAAATCTATCCACATCATTTGCTCATTTACGTGCCTAACAGAAACTATGTGGCGTGCAATGGTATTCCTGATAAAGAGCCCTACCCCAGACTCTGCCCTTCCCTTTCTAACACCTGTCAAGTTCACTTTATAATCTCCTATTTCTTCCTCGTTATCTCCCCGTACCCGAATATCACTTATTCCTGGCACATCCAGATGCATCCCCTTTGCTGATTCAGCCAGTTCTACTTTTTTCTTCCATAATCCCCATTAATATTGATAGTTCCCCATAGAATTCCATTTCGTTCGCTAAGTTATTTCTAAAGAGTCCCTCGCCTGTCAGATGGGAGTGGGACTCCAAAATGTTCTGAGGTCGGTAAATTCATGAAGCAGGCTGCTACCCTACTTGCACATAGTCCAAGTGAGAATGTCTCCTCTAACGGGTTATGGACCACCGGTGAATTGTATAGTCCTAGCCGCCTGAGCACAAGGAGGGCCAGGACTCAGAATTTGTCCGAGATGCCCACTCCCGTTCCATAGCAACTGGTATCCCGACTCTCAGGACCACTTACTAGACCACTCAGCCGTTGCCCATGATTCACGAACTAGGACGTGACTACAGTAACCCACAAACATGAACCATAAAAAAATAAAAATAAATTTAATCAGCAATTCATCTATTCATAATCATGAAACACGGTAGTCACGAAACTTACATGTCCCTAGAATGAATACAGTGAAGTATGGAACTAATGGTGTATTGCATAGGTCTGTAATACTCTGCCCCTTCAAGTGCAGAGATTACGAACAATGGAAGACTCTACCTCCCAATACTCCAAGGGCCTTCATGGCCTATACGGAGGTGACTTTGCTTTTGCTTTTTTGTGGGTCTATAATAGCATTTATTTACATTTCAGACTCGATGAAAGCTTGTCAGAATTTCAATTAATTCAAAAGAAATATTAGGAAACATTTATGGACAAAATTTAATTTTCTTCGATTTTGTCTGTTTAAATGAACTTACTGTATTTCCAGGTTTCATTTCGAGCTATATGGCTTTGTTTATATAAACGTTTAAACAACAATTGTATCCTTAAATAGTGCTGTATTTTATATTTAAATTATTATACATTTTTATGACATCAGATCTGTCACTAAAGTGAATGAACTCCACTGTCGGCAGCCCTGAAAAAGGTTTTTCCGTGGTTTCTCATTTTCACACCAGGCAAATGCTGGGGCTGTACCTTAATTAAGGTCACGGCCGCTTCCTTACCACTCCTAGGCCATTTCTATCCCTTCGTCACCGTAAGACCTATCTGTGTCGGTGAGATGCAAAACAAATAGCAAAAAAAAATTACTGACATTCTTGAGAAAATAGCCACCTTAAAATGGCAATGGGCTGGACATTTTGCTCGAAGGGAAGATGACAGATGGACGAATAGTGTTAGAATGGAGTCCAAGAGATCAACAGAGGCCCGGAGGAAGACCGCCAGACAGATGGGAAGACATAAAGAGAATACTGGTGCTACCCGGCAGAGAACTGCTCAAGACAGTTCCACCTGGAGAGTTCTGCTAAAGACTTACCTGAGTTCACAACTTAAAGAGGCCACATCATGTAATGATAGAACTGGCTGATGATGACGTTTTTATCTTTGTTAGTTGCTTTACGTCGCACCGACACAGATAGGTCTTATGGCGACGATGGGACAGGGAAGGGCTGGGAGTGGGAAGGAAGCGGCCATGGCCTTAATTAAGGTACAGCCCCATCATTTGCCTGGTGTGAAAATGGGAAACCACGGAAAACTATCTTCATGGCTGCCGACAGTGTGGTTCGAACCTACTATCTCCCAAATACTGGATACTGGCCGCATATAAGCGACTGCAGCTATAGATCTCGGTGACGTTTTTATCATATCTGTATTATACATAATTCAATTTTTTTTAAAATATTGTAACTGGGCCAGGTCTTTACTGTACTGTCCAAATACGAGCATTAGCTCATGGGGTCCTTGAAACAATAAAATAACTGATGCTGGTATAGAAGAAACGAGGAGGATTAATTCTGAGGTAGGAAATTCACAAACGGAACAGGCAGGTTCATAATTCTCACGACATAAAATACTAAGGTAGAGCGTATAGCACGACCAGGGATTGAACCAAGAAAACAAGAATAACATGAACCAGATAACTTACCGTGCAATCCCAATAGTAAGGTCGTCGCAATGTGTAGAAGCAACCGGGGCCAAGAGGCCAGGCGAATCAATAAAAAAAATAAAATTAGCTAAAGGCTGGAATAATAACCACTGAATAAAATTTGAAGAAAAGAAAACTTTAATTAATATTAACTTCTAAAGAAAAATAACCGACCTCTCAAACTACAATTGTTTTAAAATTTAAAAGTTGCAACTGGATAAATTAAAAGGGAAAATTAACTGAAAATTAAACCATCAAGGTCGATGCATTAATTTAAAGAATCAAATCACAATTAAAATCTATAAATTCACAGTTACAGTCTTGAAGGTGAAAACTTCTCGAATGACCATCTCGGTCATACTCTACCAACCCATATTACTTCCGTAATCTTCCAGAAATAACCCAAATGAAGGTACATGATCCACAAGAAGGATAACTAAGAAAACTTTACATCAGAGACGAAGCTTAAATCACTTGAATATCACCAAACAGCAACCGGATCACTACAAGGTGATCAAATCAAGACCATTACATCACACGTTTCTAGCCGTCAATAATCAACACAGATCCTCTGCTGTCACAGGCAACAGGACAACGCCCACCCACGTGTGCATTCTATTACATCGTACAGAAACAAAACAGAGTCACCGTAATTCAAATGGCTACGCCAGTACCGAGTAGCTCAAAAGAAAAGTTTTCATCTTAACAATATTCCAATATTACCAAACACCCTCGAATAGGTTAGAAAAATTTAGTAATCAAAAAATTATTATTATTATTATTATTATTAGGGAAATACGAAAAATGAATTAGGTTACACCGATACTACATACATATTTACCAGTGAGGAGCTCCTCCAAATATAAAATCTTGTTTCATGCGCATGAAACCTTAAGTGACAGAACCAAAAGTTAAAATTAATATCATAGTTACCATTGAACCTTGAAACCCCAAACCTAGATTGAATTTTACAAGCTCATAACAAGACCAGTAGGAAAAGTCCTTCACTTTAAATATTTAAAACAAATGTCCGAAACATCAAATATTCCATTTCTCAGATTTCATAGCCATAAATTTTCTCCATATCTTCAAACGTCATTAGTAGTAGTTTCTTCGGCGATATCAACCCAATTCAGAAGTACATATGAATCTACTTACGAGGTCGGCTAGTTAGAAGAGAATAATTTTTCAAATGACAAACCAAACAACGAGCCTAAGGCTCAGATGGAAGTCCTTTAACCCGGATCAAAATTCACCAACATCTTCTTTCTTGAATAAATAACTTGTTGTTAAACCACAACCAAGAGCTTAGCTTCAGAGCGTCTCTTCAATTCAGTCCCAAGAATTAAAAACAAAAACGCTCAGACATCATTGTCGAGGACGGTGCTTCGCCAGGTAACTTCACATTTCGCAGACAGATCGCAGCACCACTAGCCACCTCGTGTTTCTATAACCAAGTCCACCGCAAGATGGCTCCCCATGCGCAAATCCAAGAAGGGACCATGGTATCTCGAACTCTTAATTCGTGGACACGCACACCATAATATTAAACTATATAAATGGAATCCAATATATGTAGTTCTAAGGTAATGGAGTAATACAACTCCATTACAGCCTCCCCCTCGAAAAGATCTACAAGGGGTGGGGCATGACGAGCAGGTCCGATGAAAATTACAATTATATATATGAAAATTTGGTTTCCTCCAACAACCAACACTGACATGTCACGAAGCGAGTAGAGGCACATGAACACACATGCCAAACCAAGTGCTACAGCTCACCCACAGTTCGTTAAAATTTCTTTAAGTTCTTTTTTTTTTTCACATTACAATCTTCCTTGAAATTGTTCACTTAATTCCGAAGCGATTGACCTAATACGAGTAGTACATGAGTGCACAAGTTCGTTGTAACACAATTAAACCTCAGGAACACACTACGCTGAGAAGACTGGTCTTACAATAATTTTAAGAGTAGCATAAAAAATTCTCTGGAACTTGTTTTGGGGGTTTCTCTTACGTAGGAAAAAGGCATGACTTTCTGAATGGTAAGGTATTACCACATTAAGTAATAAGATTAAATACAAGGAGAAGAAAAGAAAAGAAAAAAATAAGATAACTAGGAAACACAAACATCTTCAAGACATAAGTCAGTGCACCGAATTCTACATAATCCTTAAGTGACGTTTCCACACTAATCTCCTTATCATCAGTTTCCTTTACCATAGAGGCACGTACTCCAGATCAAGGAATATTACATAAATAACTAGACCACACAATCAATAATCATGCCAACAGCAAGAATTAGGAGGAAATAACATTACAATACAGTTAAATTTAACACACATATACATCTCCGTGAAATCAAGGGCCAGCAAACAAGTAGAATTACATAGTCCCCCACAAAAATTTCTTTTAAAATCATATCTAGTTCAGAAATCAACAATTACTCAACACTAACTCAGGATCAACTTCCATACCCCAGTACACATAATCTCATTCCAAAGAGAAGCTGAATGACTAGAACAAGAATCAATAGAAGGACACGGAACAAACATGCTTAGTATAGAAAAACTAAACTAGAGTAGAAGATATCAATGTTCAGAGCCATGGTAAAAGGTTAATTACAGTTGGAGACATATGCACAATTCAGATGTAGGGTACGCGTAAGGTGGGTCATCAACAACCGAACTAGCAGCGATTACCAGACAATAAACATACAATATGAAGACCTACACCGGGACAGAAAATGACCAGGAGAAACACGGGAGACAACACAATTCTGAAATCACATATTCCTTCTACAAGCCCCCATATGCAGGTAGAGGATCGATGACTGCAATACGGTCAGAATGAGCAGAATAATCCCATACTTATTCTTCTTCATGACAGAACGATAATTTACTATACCAACGACATCATTCAGATGTAACTCCCATAATAAAAGGCCTTAGACAGGCAGGTTACTTAAAATGAACGTTTAAATCCACAAGCATAAGCAAGATGACCACAGGTGAACAAGACATGGCAGAGAATATAAGAAGTTGAAACACAAGTTAGGTGACAGACCCGAAATAAACACCTACTTAAGAATTTTTCCCAAAATGAGTTGTAGATACATAAAATGAGTTTTCACCAAATCCACCTTTGACACCAAGAGAAAAATAAAAAGGCAATGTACAACCTCCTCAAGGTGTCCATACTACAACAACCCACATAATAAGTAACTCAAATAACAACAATACATCACCACTCAAATGACCACCAGTGCCGATGTGTCAGCCACGAAGGTAAAGGACATACAAATCCTCGACAGCATCTCACAAATCACAGAGTGCCCACCCAATATCATCACAACAACCGCAATAACCATCATGACTTCAGAGGAACACAGTCACCTCTCAACGAAACCATAATGCCACCCAAATATAATTCCCAAAATCAAACCCATAATACCAAAACTCACATCCATAATAAGGATCAGAAACCGTACCCTACAGGTCAAAAGGAGGTACACTCCTTAGGTCATGAATCCTTTAACTATCTCAACATCACTTCACTATAACGGATGGAAGAAGTAAAACTCTAAATACATTACATGAATCTACAACTCTCACAAACAATATACTGGAAAATAAGTAGTAATTTCCCTCCAGACACCTTAGAAAATGATGATAACAGCAATGAATAAGCGGGGTACCGGAGCATCTTACAACGTGAAGTCCACACGAATATTCAATACTTCCACAGGATGAAATCACTTAACACAACTTCCCTTACACTTCCCCTTTTCAATAAGATTCGAACTCCACCAGATATGCAAGGCATCAAGATATAGTTACACCAATACTTAACTTTTCCAATTTTGATACGGACCGGACAAGTCCTACGCTTATATCACAGTTTTAACTAAAACAATTACCTGATCAAATACCATCGACTTCCCACAAGATTTTGAACTCAACCCAAAACACACAATATATCAAGTCGCTTTCACTTGGGATAAATGAACTCTCCGAATCCTTTTCGCCACAGGGTCACTGACAAGCATAGATACAGGGCTCAAAAACTGCAATATCGTACAAGGTCCCTGAAATCTAGGAGCTAATTTTGAAGTAAATTTATTTATAGCCTTGCTGACAGGATAACATTTTATGAAGACTTGGTCTCCAACACTTAGCTTGGTGGGCTTTCGGCCTTTGTCATAGTTCTTTCGTACCTTTTCATACGACACAGCCAACCTCGTTTTGGCCTCATCCCACACCTTTCGCACATCACGAGGAGTAGAGACTTCAGGAAGCAGTTCCTCAATTCGAAGGAGATTAGATAGCGGAGAAAATGGAACAAAACTAAACATTAACTCCATAGGAGTTTTGCCATGAGACTCATGGGTTGCAGTATTAAATGCATACGACAACCAATGAAGACAGGTGTCCCACTTGGTATGACTCGAGTGGTGGTAAGCTATGAGAGCAGACTTCAAATTTCTATTCATCCTCTCGGAATATGAGGGATTGGGATAATATGGAGTAGTGGTCACATGGGAGATGCACAAATCAAACAAGTACTTCCTGAATAAATGGCTAGTAAACCCAGCAGCATTGTCAGATACAAGAAACTTAGGAGTTCCAAAGGAGGCAAAAATAGAATTTAAACAGGAAATAGTGGTCTGCGAATTGGTCGATCTAGTCGGGAAGATCCAGCAAAATCTGGTAAAACCATCAATGCACACCAATGCATGAGTATTTCCTCGACTGGAACGTGGAAAGGGTCCAACATGATCGATAAACAATCGCTCCATAGCTCTGGAAGCTTGAGTCGATGACAACAACCCCACACGTTTGTTTAGGTTAGGTTTACTAATGGCGCAACTTTTACAAGACTTAACCATGGATGTGATATCCTGATCCATGTTTTTCCAAATAAAAAACTCCCTTATTTTTGACCTAGTTTTGAAGTTTCCCAAATGTCCACCAACCGGACTATCATGGTAATACTGAAATATTACAGGAATTAAAATCTTGGGGACAACAATCTTTATCTTTTTATCATAACGGGATTGACAACAGAGTACCCCTTTTGCCAAGGAATAGGGTTTGATAATTTTACCAGAATTAATCTTTTCCAGAATTTCCTTTAACTGAGGATCATCGTTTTGATACAGAGCAATATCTTGATACAACATTGGAAGATTAGTCAAGATAGAATTCACATTTACCGAAACAACTTGAGATACACTCTTCGCTTCCAAGTTTTCAAAACCATCCTCCTCATCAAACATGCGACTAAGCCCATCAGCGATTACATTTTCCGTTCCACGAATGTGCCGAACATTAAATTTAAAAGCAGAAATTCTCAGCGCCCACCTAGTTAGCCTTCCAGTTCTTTTGGGTCTTTTCAGAACCCAGGAAAGAGCTTCATAATCTGTCTCTAAATCAAAATTAACGTGCTCCACATAAACACGGAATTTCTCCAACGAAAATAGTACCGCTAAACACTCTAATTCATAGACAGAATATTTCCTTTCCAGAGGGGAGAGAGCTCTAGATGCGTAAGCGATAGGACGTCTACCCATCTCCGACTCTTGCAATAAGACTCCTGCAATAGCCTTGCCTGAGGCATCAGTCTGGATGATGAACCTTTTATTAAAATCGGGAATAGCAAGTATAGGAGCATTACTGAGCGCTCTCTTCAAGGTTTCAAAGGCTCTTTGTTGAGGGTCTTCCCACACAAATTTGACATTCTTTCTACGTAAGTAATTCAAAGGTGCAGCAATTTCAGCATAATTCGGAACGAATTTTCTAAAGAAATTAGTCATACCAATGAATCTGGCAATCCCTTTCACATCTTTAGGTGGTTTAAAATCGTGAATAGCTTGAGTACGGGCATGATCAATTGAAATTCCCTGTGACGATACTACATGTCCCAAGAAGGAGATCTGAGATTTGGCAAAATTGGTCTTCGAAAGCTTGACAGTTAAACCTGCTTTCTTCAATCTTTCAACTACCTCCTGTACATGCTTGAGATGATCTTCAAAATTTGCAGAATATACAACAAGATCATCAAGATAATGAATAACGTACTTAAATTTCACATCCCCAAACACAGAATCCAGTAATCGAGTTAACACAGCCGCTCCCGTCGATAGCCCAAAAGGTATAACCGTGTATTCATACAGATTCCAGTCGGTAGCAAAAGCAGTGAGAGGAATAGATTCCTCATCAAGAGGTATTTGGTTGTATGCCTGATTCAAATCAAAGGTCGAAAAATAATTAGCACCATGGAACCAAGAAAAGCAAGTATGCAAATCCGGTAGGGGCACCGACTGCATTACGATCTTACGGTTTAACTCTCTATAATCCGTCACTGGCCTGAAACCTCCAGATGACTTGGGCACCAGAAACATCGGAGACGAGTATGGAGAGATAGAAGGTCGAATAACACCATCCTGAAGCATCTTATCGATGATTTTCTTTAACTCAACCATCTTAGGTGGTGATAACCTATAGGGCGGAGATCTAACAGGAATCTTGTCCGTAATATCAATGTGGTATTTAAGCACATTAGTTAATCCTAATTTATCGGTGAAAACTTCAGGATACATAGCACAAAGATCACGAATCTTGCTAGCTTGGTCGGGAGGCAGATGATCAAGATCTAATTTATTACCACTGCTGTCCTCAATATCCTCATCAAGAGCACAAGCAGGATACCTTTGAAATATAATATCCTCATAAAAATTGAAAATTCTACCGGGACAAAACTTGAAACTAAAATTTCTATCTTGAAGGTTCAAAATCATTCCAACCTTGCCCATAAAATCAGCACCCAAAATTATTTGGTGAGATAAATCAGAGGCAACCAAACAATCAGCTTTCCAAGTGAAATCACCAATTCGGATCTTAACCGAAACCGAACCCAGAATCCTTAATCCGCCTCCATTAGCAGCCACACATTGAAGTTTAGAAGCTTTAATCGTGGGTAATTTACAACAATTCTTCATCTTCAAATACCAAGCTTCACTGATAAGTGACACCACACTACCCGAATCAATCAACCCCAATGCAGGTTCATTATTAACTTCAAGACAAATGGTAGAAGATTTCGGAACAATATCACTAGAGATACCTAAGATTTGAGGAAAGGGAATCCTATTCTTTCCATGATCTTCAACCAATAAGTTCTTATTCACTGCACTGGGTACACTAATAGGTCATTGTGAATTACCGTTCCTCATTTTAGGGCACTGTCTTTTCATATGAGACTTAGATCCGCAAACATAACAACTAGCGTTTTGATTTGAACTCACGTTACCACTTTTCCTCACTGAAGGACAATTATTTCTTAGATGATCTCTGGATCCACAAGCGTAACATTTTTTTGATGATAAGGGAGTGACATGATGGTTAGAAATATCATTAGGTCTATAAGAAACACAGGGAGGAGGATACCTAGTGTGCCGAGACTCATCTCCATGTTTTACGTCTTCAGCAAAGGTACATGCTTCCTCAAGTTCTGCAAAATTACTCGGGCACTTAGTCAAGGATAAAAAGGACCGATATTGAGGAGTAATGCCTTTGATTATACGAGCTACCATCTCTTCTTCCTGTACCATGATTTTAAAAACCTCGCAATAAAATTTCAAATCCAAGACATAGGCCAATAGATTTTCATGCAAGTACTGCGTCCTATAACAATGTTTTGGAACTAGACTTTGTAACGCAAGGGACGGAATAAACTTTGCCAAGATTAACTCGTGAAATTCATTTACACTTAAATTGCTGCTAATAGCCTTAGAAATTTCTTTTTTAAGGACACCTTGACAGTTAGGAAATAACACTCTAAAAATCCCCAGAGCATCCATGCTATACACATTAGCCGACTCAGATAATTCTACTAGAAACCGCAGAAATCTGATGGTTTCGTCAATGGAATCTACAGAAAAGACCTTTACATCCTTAAAGAGATCTTTAATAGAGTTTGGGGCCGAACATGACCTAACCAACAAATTCTCTAGCACAGGACTTAGCCCACAGCAATGAGATGAGCACGAATTAGTTACGTTTTGGGGAGAAATATTCTCATTAGCTTGACCAAAGCAATTACTTTCATTATTCTCAATTTCATCATTCAACGACAATTGACCAACCTTTTTGGTACTAATCATTAAATCAAGTTCCACGGAAATGTTGATGACAGAAGTCAACAAGGAAGTACACTGGGAAATCAACTCTCCTTCAGGCCCAAGGGAAATTAAATCCTGAACCCTGTTGATAAGGTGATTAGTTCGAGCCTTTAGCCTTCTCAACTGATAGTCAGATGGATTGCATTCTTTAAGCTGATTTAAAAAGACTAACAATTCACTAACTGAAACTGAAAGGTAATTCACTGACTCACCCACTTGGATGTTCATGTCACCTGGTTTTACAGCAGAATCCAGGGAAGCCTGAAGCAAGGCAACGTCACCCTCCATGGAACCGGTTGATACCAAGCCGCGGACTTGCAGTTCGTACTGCAGCTCCCCTTTTCGTAACATTCGCGGCAACAACACAGCACGTGCAGGCATAATGATATGAAACAGAAAACACAGAAGTTACCACCCAACGTAAGTCTGCCTTTCCCTTCACAACCTTGAATTTTTGTCTCAATCTCCTTATTATTCCAGCCAATAGACCATTGTGACTTGGCTAAATTAGCCAATAATTCACAAGAAATATGAAAAGAAAAGGTGATACACCAGGTATCAATTAGTAGTTCAATAAACTACACGTGCTCAGATACTAAGCACAAATAACGAGGATAACAGAACGTAGTTGCTATGGCAACCACGCAATCTGCTACCAAATACACTCTCACGACATAAAATACTAAGGTAGAGCGTATAGCACGACCAGGGATTGAACCAAGAAAACAAGAATAACATGAACCAGATAACTTACCGTGCAATCCCAATAGTAAGGTCGTCGCAATGTGTAGAAGCAACCGGGGCCAAGAGGCCAGGCGAATCAATAAAAAAAATAAAATTAGCTAAAGGCTGGAATAATAACCACTGAATAAAATTTGAAGAAAAGAAAACTTTAATTAATATTAACTTCTAAAGAAAAATAACCGACCTCTCAAACTACAATTGTTTTAAAATTTAAAAGTTGCAACTGGATAAATTAAAAGGGAAAATTAACTGAAAATTAAACCATCAAGGTCGATGCATTAATTTAAAGAATCAAATCACAATTAAAATCTATAAATTCACAGTTACAGTCTTGAAGGTGAAAACTTCTCGAATGACCATCTCGGTCATACTCTACCAACCCATATTACTTCCGTAATCTTCCAGAAATAACCCAAATGAAGGTACATGATCCACAAGAAGGATAACTAAGAAAACTTTACATCAGAGACGAAGCTTAAATCACTTGAATATCACCAAACAGCAACCGGATCACTACAAGGTGATCAAATCAAGACCATTACATCACACGTTTCTAGCCGTCAATAATCAACACAGATCCTCTGCTGTCACAGGCAACAGGACAACGCCCACCCACGTGTGCATTCTATTACATCGTACAGAAACAAAACAGAGTCACCGTAATTCAAATGGCTACGCCAGTACCGAGTAGCTCAAAAGAAAAGTTTTCATCTTAACAATATTCCAATATTACCAAACACCCTCGAATAGGTTAGAAAAATTTAGTAATCAAAAAATTATTATTATTATTATTATTAGGGAAATACGAAAAATGAATTAGGTTACACCGATACTACATACATATTTACCAGTGAGGAGCTCCTCCAAATATAAAATCTTGTTTCATGCGCATGAAACCTTAAGTGACAGAACCAAAAGTTAAAATTAATATCATAGTTACCATTGAACCTTGAAACCCCAAACCTAGATTGAATTTTACAAGCTCATAACAAGACCAGTAGGAAAAGTCCTTCACTTTAAATATTTAAAACAAATGTCCGAAACATCAAATATTCCATTTCTCAGATTTCATAGCCATAAATTTTCTCCATATCTTCAAACGTCATTAGTAGTAGTTTCTTCGGCGATATCAACCCAATTCAGAAGTACATATGAATCTACTTACGAGGTCGGCTAGTTAGAAGAGAATAATTTTTCAAATGACAAACCAAACAACGAGCCTAAGGCTCAGATGGAAGTCCTTTAACCCGGATCAAAATTCACCAACATCTTCTTTCTTGAATAAATAACTTGTTGTTAAACCACAACCAAGAGCTTAGCTTCAGAGCGTCTCTTCAATTCAGTCCCAAGAATTAAAAACAAAAACGCTCAGACATCATTGTCGAGGACGGTGCTTCGCCAGGTAACTTCACATTTCGCAGACAGATCGCAGCACCACTAGCCACCTCGTGTTTCTATAACCAAGTCCACCGCAAGATGGCTCCCCATGCGCAAATCCAAGAAGGGACCATGGTATCTCGAACTCTTAATTCGTGGACACGCACACCATAATATTAAACTATATAAATGGAATCCAATATATGTAGTTCTAAGGTAATGGAGTAATACAACTCCATTACAATAATCATTTATCCCATGAAGTTTGTATAGTCTAATTAATTTGTTACAAAACATATTGCTGTGAGTTCGTAGTTTGATCAATGGAATTCTTTAAGAAAGATGTCGGACAGGCTATACTGTATTGGAGTGAAGGCTAGGTTGACTCGGTATTCAATGACTGAAACACAGGTGGTGTGGGAACCAAACTAGTTGTAAATAGTGGATTGTGGAGACGAACTGTTAATTCACAGAGGGTTGCAGACTGAATAATTGTTGGCTTTATTGACAGGGTCCACTCCATCCGTCTTCAGACAGCTCTTCAGCTGTCCACAGGAGGTTCAATGAACCCTGCTTCAATCATCAGACTAGGATAGAAATCTGCGGAAAATAAACATGATGTCTCGCGCTAGAGTCAGATACGTTACTTCATGACTATGGGGTTGATAAGATATTAATGAGATGGCAGAATGCCTTATATTAAATAAAAAAGGGGAACTTAAAGAAATTGAGGAAAATTCTTGGACCTCAGAAAATGACGGATGGTACATGGAGGAAAAGGAGAAATGAGGAACTCTACAAGTATTCCGAAAAGATCACGGACACAATGCGAAAACGAAGACTGAAACTTTACGGACATCTCGTCAGAATGAATGACAACCGCCTGACTAAAAGAATATTTAAATATATAATTGAATTGAGGAGAAGAACGAAATGGGTGGAGGAGGTTAAGAAGGACGCAGAAGAAATTAAAATAACACCAGAATTGATCCTCAACAGAAAGAAGTTCAGAACTCGAGTAGATAACCACAAATTTTATGAAAAGCACCGGAAGAACATGCCCAAATTTGTAATATCTGAGGAGCAGTGAAAAATAAGGAGTGAACGAATGAAGAAGTTCTGGGAAGAGAAAAGAAGAAGGCTGGCCAGAAAGCATTAAGTTTCACGTGGTCCACAGTTGGCCAAATTCGGAAGCAAGAAGAAGAATAAGATGACAGAAATTATTTAGAACTAATCAGTTTAGTGTCAGTACAGGAAATGCCTTCGACAGATCATCCACGTAAAGTATAAGGTAGATCGCAGAAAACTAACTGTGGTAAATATTCGTTTGTAAATTGGGGGATTGATTATTGGAATGCATTACCTGCAGCTGTCTTAAGATGCTTCAAGAATAGACCCCAGCATTCTGTGAATTGTGTGTAAATTACTATGTGATGGTGTCATGTTTTAATGCAACACTAAACCCATGTAAACTGTAATATTAAGGCATCTGACTTATTTAAGGAATGTAAGAATTTGTGTATGAACGTCCTGTTTTTGCAATGCTAAGGTAATAGTTGGTAATTGGACCGCTCAATCTACTGTAAGCCGTAGTGTAAAATTTTGAACTACTTAAGGTACGTCTGAAATTGTATATGACGGTGTTATAATGTAAGACTAGTAGTAAGCGCAACCTATAGTATTGTAAGCCGTAGTCTTAAGCACTGGAAATAGTTAGGTTGTGTGAGAATTTGTATACGATGATACTGGATTTAGAATGTTAAACTAGTAGTAGGTCGGCCTCTGTAGTGTAGTGGTTAGTGTGATTAGCTGCCACCCCTGAAGACCCGGGTTCGAATCCCGGCTCCGCCACGAAATTTGAAAAAAGTGGTTCGAGGGATGGAACGGGGTCCACTCATCCTCGGGAGATCAAATGAGTAGGCGTGGGTTCGATTCCCACCTCAGCCATCCTGGAAGTCGTTTTCCGTGGTTTCCCACTTCTCCTCCAGGCAAATGCCGGGATGGTACCTAACTTAAGGCCACGGCCGCTTCCTTCCCTCTTCCTTGTCTATCCCTTTCAATCTTCCCATCCCCCGAAAGGCCCCTGTTCAGCATAGCAGGTGAGGCCGCCTGGGCGAGGTCCTGGTCATCCTCCCCAGTTGTATCCCCCGACCCAGAGTCTGAAGCTCCAGGACGCTGCCCTTGAGGCGGTAGAAGTGGGTCCTTCGCTGCGTCCGAGGAAAGAGCCGACTCTGGAGGGTAAAAAGATAAGAAGAAGAAGAAGAAGAAACTAGTAGGTAATATTTTCTTTCCATGGAATTGCTTGTTGTACTCTTGTTGTTGTTGTTGTTGTTGTTGTGTAATTATGTTTTTACTTTACTTTATTATTACAATGCTATATGTGACCATTGCCACCGGGATATTTCCCAATTGCGATGTATTTATTAATAATACTAATAATAATAATAATACTCGAACATAAAAATGTCACCTGGAATATATTGTGTCAGAGTAATAGAGAGGCATTGTTTCAAACTGTAGAATTGTTTTTTAAAATCTAAGAGTCGGAACAATTCTGAAAACATAAGAATCCATAAAATGAGTACGCAGGTGAATATTTATTGTCCATTAAATTAAATTACATGGAACATAATTAAACAGCAAAAATATGTAACTTAAATAACACCCTAACGAGAGATCTGGAATTCATCACAAGAGAAAGAACAGTGTTGCTTCGAGAGTAAATGAATATTAATAAAACTGCCCTTGTACAACTACCAAAGAGTCCTGACTTCCAATACCTATTCTTCAATAGTGTGAATGAAGGTACTGTGTGTGACAATATATTTGTTTCTTCTTTCTTCTCAATTGTATACAGAAAGTGGGTTCAGTAGCTGAGTAACACCAAAGCAGGGACGGGACGGTTTGAATTTCGAAAGAACAGTGTATTGTGAAAAGTCCTATCCCTCAGGTTCAGTTTCCAGTAATACGCGGGAATTGTAATCGTAGCTATGATCACTATATCAACAGTATCGTAAACTACAATGTTACATTTCTTCCGCTTACTTGTGCAACGCTCCTCACTTTCATACTTCCTATCGACCTCCCTCGGTCAATTTCGTTGACTCCGGTAAGGAGGTTTTGATTTTCATGCCCGTCGTGGTCATTTCGTGCCCTTCATGGCCATTAACTTTCTTATGCTGAAATTTTCATTCTTTTTCTTTGTGATTAATATTCTGGGACGACGGTTGCGTGGTTGTACTCCCTCTTGAAATAATGATCGCCACACAACTGTCACCACGTCACTGTTCGAAGGGCCAGACACTTTCCAATTTCCCTCTGAAATGAAATGGCGTATGTCTTTTAGTGCCGGGATGTGTCCGAGGACTTCGGCTCGCCAGGTGCAGGTCTTTTGATTTCACTCCCATAGGCGACCTGCACGTCGTGATGAGGATGAAATGATGATGAAGACGACACATACACCCAGTCTCGGTGCCAGGGGAATCAACCAATTATGGTTAAAATTCCTGACCCTGCCGGGAATCGAACCCGGGACCCCTGTGACCAAAGGCCAGCACGCTAACCATTTAGCCATGGAGCCGGACATTTTCCTCTGATTAATGTTAAGAGTGGATGGTTACCCGTTTCTAGTTCCCCTTAGAACAATAGTCACCACCACCACCACTACAACTAACGAAATGCTATTTTGTCAGTCGCTGGGTCTGGTGCTGCATGTATCAACATTTACGACAGTGAAACTTGTCAGCATAAGGAAATTCGTTGCTTGCTTGTTGTTTTAAGGGGCCTAACATCGAAGGTCATCGGCCCAGGAAATTCGTTAAGAACTTTGCTTCGAAGTCAAAGAAAAAGCAGAGCAAAGTTATCTACAAAACGTAAAGAATGTCACCTTGTTTTCTTGACATAGCGAAAGCCCGAAAGCTTATTATCATGTCTATAATTGTAGGCCGTGAAAGCATCAATATAAACAAATTAAACCTGTCGATGATTGAGAGTGGTGATATCATGAACAAATAATGATTGTAGCAATCAACAAATATCACCTTATTAACTTATAGAAATGTTTGTGTAATTATCTAAGCTGTTAATCAATCGTCCTAGTCCGACTCGTTGGCTGAACGGTCAGCGTACTGGCCTTCGGTTCAGAGGGTCCCGGGTTCGATTCCCGGCCGGGTCGGGGATTTTAACCTTAATTGGTTAATTCCAATGGCACGGGGGCTGGGTGTATGTGTTGTCTTCATCATCATTTCATCCTCATCACGACGCGCAGGTCACCTACGGGTGTCGAATAGAAAGACCTGCACCTGGCGAGCCGAACCCGTCCTGGGATATCCCGGCACTAAAAGCCATACGACATTTCATTTCATTTCATTTTCATCAATCGTCCGTTTCTTTCCGAAACTGCGTTTTGACTTGTCCAGTCTTGCTAGCTAAGTGAGTGGAACATTTTGTAGCCAATGAACACTGTTCCGTGGAGAGTGGTGGGGTAGCAGGGGAGTGAGGAGAGTGCTCTGTTCGTTGGGGACACATGAAAGTAGTGAGAATGATTGCCGGTACAAACAGATGGGAACAATGGCAGGAATGTACACGGAATGCGGAGAAAAAAGCTTAGTTAGGATTTTTGATCTCAATGGATGGAGCTGTATGGATAAACCGGCTTCGGTGGCGGTGTCATGTGAGGTGAATGGAAGAGGACAGGTTACCTAGGAGAATAATGGACTCAGTTGTAGAGGGTAAGAGAAGTAGAGGGAAACCAAGACGACGATGGTTACACTCAGTTTCTAAGGATATAAATTTAGGAGATGTGGAACAAACGATGCCACAGAACTAGATACAAATAAAGGATTGTGGCGACGTTCAGTAAATTTATAGATGCTTACAGACTAAACGCTTAAAGGCATAACAGTCTATAATGAAGATACGCTGCAGGTATGCCATATGCATTGTTGGAAAAAAGTAAATTTAAAATTCTTTA
Organism: Anabrus simplex; assembly: GCF_040414725.1. Taxonomy (NCBI): domain Eukaryota; kingdom Metazoa; phylum Arthropoda; class Insecta; order Orthoptera; family Tettigoniidae; genus Anabrus; species Anabrus simplex. The sequence continues at coordinate 386,758,628 of NC_090267.1, read as the reverse complement.
ACATAAATGTTTCTTCTACGTATATCGTTTAAAATTGTGTTTCTTTGTTTTACGTCAGACCGACAAATTTATGTTTCATGAAATACAATTTTCGCTCTGGATCTGTGGATTATCAACTAATTACATTAATTTCGAACATAACAACCAAATGCGTATATTTTCATAATAGCAGGCGTGTTGGCTGCTTGATAGCTGTAACTGTAGACCTACTTTCGAAGGATACTGTGTTTCAATCTATCAACAACTTTCTTTTACTTAACGTCACACCGGCACAGATGGGTCTTATGATGACGATCTCAGCAATTATGAAGAGGGCTTTCCGTTGATTCTGATTGTCATACCATGGAAATGCCAGGAGAGTAATTTTATTTAAACCTCCAGATTTAGCCTTTCCCAAATCCAGGATCGCTGGTCAATTACCTGTATTAGTATGCCGTTTAATAACTATTGCTCATTCTTCCTATCGATGGCCTACAATGAATACCTCGTATCTCACAAAGTTCTTCCTATCCATTAGTTCCCTTAATACTAGTTACGGCTCCCAGCCACACATGAATATGCAGGCCATCAGAACAATGTTCGTCGTGTTCCTTTTTCCTCTGCCGATGTGTGAAGGAAAATGAACCTTACCGTACCGTACTATAGGAAAGTATGTCTGCATGACGTATTTACTAACTCCTAGAGTATAATTTTTATAAGGTTCATTTTTCTTTACTCGTAAGCATAGGAAAATAAACCCAAAGAACATTGTTCTGATGGACTGCATATCCAAATGCGGCTGGAAGGCGTGACCAGTCTTGAGGGAAGTAATGGGTAGGAAGAACGTTGTGAGATACGAGGTATTCAATCTAGGCCATCGCTATCTGGACCAAGGTAGAGCGATGGCTTCCGAATTCAAAATCGTGCGTTCAAACCCAGGAGAGAGAATGAGAATTTTGAAAGACAGGAATAAGTACATTCCACACCTTACTTTGTCGGCAAGTGAATGATCTCTGGTTATGTTCTATGTTTAACAGACAAAAATAATTAATATCTGCAGCATGACACCCAACATTGTTTCGGACATTCCTGTCCTCTAACAAAATGGAAATAAACTTCGGAATAGACAAGCAGGCAGCGTAAATTCCATCAAATCAAAATTCCTGCATACGGTAAATGTTACCGTACAATTATTATTATTATTATTATTATTATTATTATTATTATTATTACTATTATTACTATTATTATTATTATTGTTATTATTATTATTATTATTATTATTATTATTATTATTATTATTATTATTATTATTATTATTATTATTATTATTATTATTATTATTATTATTATTGGGTACAAAATATTGCTATTATGTTTATGCCTTTAAGGTTGTCTATTGATCTGCGAATTGATCAAAAGGTGTCTAACCCATATGTATAGCACGTCCATTCCAAAGAGTCGGAAGGTATAAAGCGTATTTAACAGACGCCCAAAGTGTAGAACAAGTAGTTATCGGAGTCATTAATTTTGCGGTCGGCTCTGCGTCCAGTGGGCGCACGGTCAGCCGCTGTATTGGCGACACTAACCGCGATCAACAAGCTTCACTGAGAACAAAACACACAGTAGTGGTCACTGTGACGTCTGATGTAAACAGAGACGTGTGACAAAACTGTAGCAGCAGGTGATAAACAGAAAGTGAAACCTCTACACAACAGATTCAGGCTAAAAGTCTCATATTTTGTGGTTCATTTCACGAAAGCTCCGGCTCCATGGCTAAACGGTTGGTGTGCTGGCCGTTATTCACAGGGTCACGGGTTCGCTTCCCGGCAGGGTCAGAAATTTTAACCATGATTGGTTAATTCCCCTGGCACGGGACTGGATTTATGTGCCGTCCTCATCATCATATCACCCTCATCACGACGCGCAGGTCGCCTAGGGGAGTCAAACCGAAGACCTGCATCTGGCGATGTCCTCGGATTCTCCCATATGGCATTTCACATTTTTACGAATAAGGTTGACTTGTTGGAGGTACGTTGGGGTAAATGACACGGTGCACTGTACACAGTAAATGTTTTAAACGTGGCATTAATCTACCTGTCCATCCTTTCTAGGCATTTGACATGGTTTTCACAAATGAATAAATGGTTGATATGTTATTACTTTACAGAGAATGTCGTCAGAATGGCACACGAGCAGCACAACTGTATGCACAGCGTCACCCTAATAGACATCACCCAGCCCGTCCTGCCATCACTAATATTGTTAGAAATCTTCTCGCGACATGAAGCTTGTCTCCACGAACGAGGGTCCGAAGCAAGAGAGTAAAACATGAAGCAGCAGAAGTAGCTGTTCTGGCAGCCGTTCCAATAAATCCTCATGCCAGTTCTCGTGAAATGGAAAGACGGATTGGAATCCCTCAAACAAGCGTGATACGCATTCTTCACAGACATAAATACCACCTATACCACTTGTCACTACATCAAGATCTTCACGGCAATGACTTTCAAATTCGTCTGGAATACTGCCAGTAGGTTCTGCAGCAAGGCCATGACATTATGCGTAGGGTACTGTTTACCGATGAAGCCACGTTGGCAAACCATGGGAACGTCAACTTGCACAATATGCATTACTGGGCAACGGAAAACCCACGTTGGCTTCGTCAAGTGAAGATCAACGTCAGCGGAGCATCAATGCATGGTGTGGTATTGTAGGACAATACATCAATTTCCCGCATTTCATTGATGGCAATCTTACCGGGCGAAAGTACAGGTAATACTTGACTCGTACCTTACCTGTACTAACGGAATTTGCGTCAAATAATGTGGTATCAGCATGATGGATGCCCTGCGCACAATGCCACAGTGGCAAGAAATGCACTAAACCAGTAGTTCCCAAATTGATGGATAGGACGAGGCAGTTCTGTTCAGAGATTTTCAGCACGATCGCCGGACTTCACCCCATTAGATTTTTTTTTCTTTGGGGACATGTGAAAAATGTGGTGTATCAGCAGGTTCCAACAAGAATGGACAACATGAAAGACCATATTACCGCTCCATGCGCTGCAATAACACCAGAAACCCTGGCAGCAGTGAGTCGATCAGTGTTGGAGCGTGCACAGCGGTGTTGCCATGTAAAGGGCGATCTCTTCGAACATGCTTTGTAGAGTTTTTGTTGTGAGCAATCTGGTTGCATACCGACGTACATGTTTGTGTGTTTCTGACAATTCTGTTTGTTTTGTACGTACTACTGTACAAACATACTTTTATGTCATCACTTCACAACGTCAAAACTTCAATTGTAATATACTAATTGAAAGTGTTCAGTAACATGAACATGTTACATTATGTAATTGACGTACAACTACGTACAGTAAAAAAGCATTTTCTCCCTCTGCTAGATACTTGGTCAGCCACTGATTGTATGTATGTTGGGTATTCAGCCCGAAGGCTGGCTGTATCCTCAACAGATTGCCTAGGTGTCACTAAAGAGGCGTACAAGGGAAATGAGAAATGAGGTAGTTTCCAGTTGCTTTCCTCACTGGGCCAGAAGTTGCCATTACATATCAGTCTGCCAAGCCCACTGAAATGCGTGCACCAACCGACCCTATGGGCGATATTTTCACACCATTCATAGCAGGGACTGGCTGCATAAGGAATGGCATTACTAGCATCAATCATACCGCAGCCACTTTCATATTGTCAAAGCCAAGGATAAGACTGAGACAGGTCAATGAAAGTAACACATTTATTCTAGCCCATACCAGAAGATACAGTGCACTGTAAACACTGCATCTTGCCAGCGGTGATATTCAATTTCGTTACCGTTATGTCCATTCTAGTACTGTACAGTAGTAGAGAACAATAGAAAACGAAGGAGTAAACCCTTTCTTTATTTTCCATTGTGTGTGACTGGAAATCGGTATTGTCTCAAGCCCTCTTCATAGCAGTGCAAATTAAGTACAGCGCTTGTCGCATCATAGTATGTCAATCACATCGTGATTAAGAGGAACGTGAAGTTCGCGCTTGAATCTCGGGATGTGCAAAGGCTGCGCGTTTCGTCTATCTTCAAGCGTCAACTCCACGTTGCAGTCGCTAGCGAGCTTCAGCCGAAGCAAGTCACTCCGCGCACTTACCTCTCGCTTGTGTGTTCGTTCTTCAGTGTATTTGTGTAATTAAAATTCGTGTTTTTTACACCACGAACTTACACTTCTCTCAACATGGCTAATAGTATACAGCCTGATACGGGGACTATATTAAAAGAAAACTTATTAACATATTATTCGCCGTTATAATTCGTAATGTCCCACACTCTGTTACTGACTCGGAACTTCACTCAGAGTTACAAGAGATTAACTTACCTGTACGTGAAGTTACTCGGCTTCTTTTCAAAGATAAGCAGCCCATGCGCCTCTGCGCCGTTGAATTGGACAACACGGAAGATGCAAAAGGAATTTTTGACTTAACACACGTTCAACGTGCCATTATTTCGGCCGAACTCCGTCGCAAACCACAAGACATCTCACAGTGTACCCGATGTCAAAGGTTCGGGCACACTAAAAACTTCTGCAGGTTAAGTCCACGCTGCGTCAAATGCCCTAATAATCATCACTATTCACAATGCAATAAACCACGACAAGTACCTCCAACGTGTGTCAACTGCGGCCAAGAACATGTTGCAAATTACGAAGATTGCCCGTACTATCTAAATATGAAGAATACGGGGACTATACTAAAAGAAAATTTATTACATAATATTCGCCGTCAGCGGACATAGATTCAACACAACCTGTTCAACTCGATCAACAAACCAGCCTTTAGTGAGTGTTTCCTCACCGATGTTCACCAGCTCCCGGCCCAACAGTATCGCCCCTGCACCACCAGTTAATAATGCTACGAACTTTCCTCCGCTACCATCTCGACCTTCGCTAGTTCGAATAACTAAACCATCAGCATGGCGACGCCCTCTTTCCCAACCTTCTCCGCAAACTCCAGTATATCCAGCTCAGAATCAACCGCAAAATTCTTCTCAACCTGAATCGTCTGCCAGCCTTATTCAACAGATTATAGCCTTTCTTACGCCCGTCATCCCCCAAATTAAATCATTTATCATAAAATTACTAACAGAACTCCTTAATAAGGGCTGTTAGTGCCAATCCTCTGTTTTTCCATCTCACATTCCTAAACTGGAATGCTAACAGTTTGAAGGTCAAACGTGCCTCCTTCTTGGAGTTCATGTCTCACCATAATATGGATGTAGCATGCATTTCTGAAACTCACCTAGATGAACATGAACGTTTTACAGTACCTGGTTTCAACGTCTACAGAAGTGGTCGCCTAGCACATGTTGCCTCTGGTGGAGTGGCAGTCATCATAAAAAACGTAAACAATATCCAATATTCCTACCATAGTTAACCACTATAGAAGCTTGTGCTGTTAAAATCGATTTAAGCAATGGAACCCCTTTGGCAGTCATAGCAGCCTATAAACCTCCATCAGCTCGACTCCACGGAGAAGATAAAAGATTATTGTTTCAAGACCAGTTACCAACCATAGTATTGGGAAATCTTAAAAGCAAGAACGAGATTTGGGGCTGTCGTGTAACAACTCCTAATGGTAGAGAGATGTTAGCAGCAACTGAACTTCATGCCATCCACGTCGCTGCTCCAGACGAACCGACACATTACTCATTCCACCTTTATATGAAACCAGTAGCTGAAATGGACTTGAATCACTGTCCAGTAATTGCATAGTTTTCTGCTGAAACTTTCATTCAACAACCAAGCACATTTACTCTTAGTTATATTAATTGGGACATTTATCACCAACAGCTTGACTCCTGTCTTCAAACAAATATGCCCCTAAAAACTAGATGAGATCTCGACAATGCCCTTCGCCACTTCACTGCCATCATATCTGCTCAGCGTCTAACTTGGCAACATCATAGATTAAACCACCTTATCAGATTAGTACGCACAACTTTAGATAATCAACGTTATTCTTCATGCCAGCATCATCTCTGTGGTCTATCGCCTGATGATTGTACACTCTGGAAGAAAACCAAACGAATACTGCATGAACCAAGCATTATTCCTCCTCTGACAGCATCTGATACCCATTACTTGAGTGATTCTGAAAAATGTGATATACTTGCAGATGTTTTTGAAGCTTTTTTCACTCTAAAACCCCCACCAATCAACCACGAGTGTAACATTCAAATAGAAGCGATTCCAACATTCCGCCCTATAGTTCCGGAGAGAATCAAATTTACCTCACCGGGAGAAATACCAAATCTGATCAAGAACCTGCCCGTCAAGAAAGCTGCTGGACATGATCTCATCCCTAACATAGCCTTGAAGGACTTCACTAGAAAAGCACTATCATTCCTTGCATCCATATTCAATGCCCTCCTTCGTCTTGGATACTTTATCGACACATGGAAACATGCAGAAATAATTGCAATTCACAAACCTGGAAAACCTTCGACACTACCAAGAGTTACTGACCAATAAGTTTATTACCAACGTTATCCAAATTATTTGATAAATCGTCCTCAAACGTCTAAATAATTTCTTAGCGGTTACATCTCTCCTTCCACATCATCAGTTTGGTTTCCGTCAACGGAATTCGACTACTCATCAGCTACTACGTATTACAGAACACATTGCGCCAGGTTCTGAGTACAAACATCACACTATTGTCGCATTTTTGGATTTTATAAAAGCATTTGATGAAGTTTGGCATAAAGGCCTATTGTACAAATTGCACACAATTGGAATACCACATTATATATGCCAGCATCATCTATAGATTCTTGAGCCAGCGTATATTTAGTGTACGTATAATTCCATGCATTCCATACCTCGGCTCATCAATGCTGGAGTTCCTCGAGGTTCTATTCTTGCTCCAACCCTCTTCAACATTTATACCTATTACATTCCATCGCCTCCATTCGTCAACATCGTAATGTATGCAGATGATACTGCTGCATTCACATCACACCATGACATTTTAACTGCCACTCGCTGCCTGCAATCCTCTCTGCGAACCATATCAACGTGGTTAGATGACTGGAGAACTTCACTGAATGTACCGAAATGTGAAACCATGATATTTACTCTCCGACGTCCACCTACCCCCTCCCCCCCCCCCCCACCAATCATCCTAAATGGATGAGTCATACCGTGGAGGCCTAACGCAAGGCCGTGAAGTACCTGGGCGTATTCCTTGACCGTCGCTTATCATGGGAATACCACATAAATCAGAAATTAAATCTAAGTTATGTACGACTAACAAGACTATATCCTTTACTAAACAGGAAATATTCCCTCAAATATGTATGCAGATTACTTCTCTACAAATCACTACCACGTCATTTATTCTCCTACGCCTGTCCAGTCTGGGGAGAGGCGTCTCGAACCACAATCAGACGTCTGTAATCATTCCAAAACAAAGTTCTCCGTATCATCACCAACGCACCTTGGTACGTCCGAAAACAGTTACATCGTGAATTTCAGTTAGACACTCTGGAACACGTGATTACAACGCAAGCCAAGACGTTCTTCAAGAAACTTCAAAATGTGCCTGGTGCTGAGTTCTTCACCCTTGGAAAACGATCAACACTTCCACGCCGGATTAAAAGTAGACTTCCTCAAGATATCTTACGTTCGCCAAGAGAAGAATATGAAGATGATCAGGGAGTGTTCGTGTATTAAAATAAAAGTGTACAAATTTCCACTCGTGTGCTATTGCTCAGTGATACTTTTAATCAAATGCCAATTTACTTCTCAATGAATTGGTATAAGAAGTATTACAGAAAAAGAAAGGCTAACTTGGAAAGAAAAACTGAAAAATCACTTTGTGTTTGTGTTTAAATTTTTATGTGTGTGTGTGTGTGTGTGTGTCTTTTCCAGCACTTTTTATTACAAAACTTTCCTCACTTATTACAGTTACAGAAGGGCCTACAGGAGGTCGAGTTCAAATCACGTCCTTAATAAGTGATTATTTCTGCATTGTATTATTATGTATTAAGAATTTTGTTTGTTATTTGTTTGGTTGTTTTTTATCCCTTGTCAACAGTAATCTGATATAGCATGCACTTATGCTGAACGATCAAATACTACATTGAAAAATTCACGTTGTAATACCTCGGGATGTAATTGACCTATTGCGATGAAACAAACACCATTCCTTATGTGATTTTTCACGTTAACGATTGCGTAAGAAATAATACAGAGTGTCCATTAAAAACGTAGGATGTTGAAAATCATATTTTCTTACGTTTTTGACTGGCTCATAGTATTTACTTTAATTACCCCCTTCCCTGACTTCATAACTGTGAATGTCGTTTTTCAATATCTATTGTTGTTCTAGATTTATTTGCGGTGAAAGTTTTAAGTGGGCGAACCTGTATAGTAATAATATCAATCAGTCAATCAATGAATCAAACATCAATGTTCTGCATTTAGGGCTGTCACCCAGGTGGCAGATTCCCTATCGATTGTTTATCTAGCTTGACCTTAAACATTTTCAAAGAACTTGAAAATGTATCGAATATTTCGCTTGATAATTTATTCCAATCCCTTACTCCTTGTCCTATAAATGAATACCTGCCTCAGTTTGTCTTCTTGAATTCCAAATTTATCTTCATATTATGATTCCTATTTTTAAAAGCTCCGCTCAAGATTATCAGTCTACTTACGTCATTCCACGCCATCTCTCAACTGACACCTCGAAACATACCACAGAATCAAGCACCATGTCTCCTTACTCCCAAGTCTTCCCATGCAAAGTTTGCAACATTCTCGCTACACCACTCCCCTGTCGGAAATCACCCAGAACAAATCGCGGTTCTACACCCCCTCCCCCATCCGAATATTTTCCAGTTGACGTATCAAGTAGTCCTGGTACAGGTCCCATACACTGGAACCATACTCTAAATGCGGTCCCTCCGGAGACCTATATGCCATCTCTTGTACATCCCCACCACAACCCGCAAATTAATGGTTTTACGCTCACTAACAACTTTCACGGTATTAGATACACAAATTTTGTCACGCAGGCGTTTCTTACGTGCTCGTTAATCTATTGATTTGAAGCTGGCTTACTTGTCCACCTTGAAATACAACTGGAATTAGCCGGGATTGTACTCGTCAACTTCAGTTCAGAATGGCAGAATTCTCAACTATACTCTATTCGAATTTTTTCCCCTTTTACTCCCTTTTCTCCTGTTTTCTCCTTTTCAGTGTTTACATAAAACAGGCAGTAAAGGAATTTGGAAAGAGAAACACAATCCAAGGAGACGAAACAAAAACTCTGAGATTTGCCGATGACATTGGTATGTGAGTCCGCAGAAGATTTGAAGAAATCGCCGAATGGTATTGACTGAGACTTGGGGAAGGAGTATTAGACTACAATAAATAAGTCCAAAACAAAAGTAATGGACTGCATTCGAACAAAGTCAGGTGATGCATAAAATATTAGATTAGGAAAAGAAATATTAAAAGGAGTAGAAGAATATTGTTTCTTGGGTTGTAGAATGACTAACCTCGGCAGAAGTAAGGAGGACATAAAATGCAAACTAGCCCAAGCAAGGAAGGCGTTCCTTAAAAAACAGAACTTTGCTCACTATGAACATGATAGAGGAATTAGAAAGATGTTCTTGAAGAATTTCGTCTGGAACGTGGCATTGTACGGAAGAGAAACATGGACGATAACTAGGTCAGAAAGAAAAAGAATAGAAGCTTTTAAAATGTGGTGTTACAGAAGAATGCTGAAGATGAGATATGTAGATCGAACCTTGGTGAGGGGAGACAGATTTAGCTAAATTTCACTAGAAGAAGGAATAGAATGATAGGACATACCGTCGCTGCCGGGACAAAACCTATCTGAAATATTTTAGCTTAGAACTTTGGCCTGGAAGGTTCTGTCATCTAAGGTGCAATAATGTGTGAATATTGTCAAGGCATTCTCGCTCTTCATATAATACGTGCTGAGGGTCAGTATATCTCCAAAAATATTATCACATAGGAGATTTCGTCCCGACAACGACGATATCTAAGACACCCAGGACTTGTTCTGTTGGATTTTGAGGGAACAGTAGGTGTTAAGAGCAGTAGGGATAGAGCAGATATAGGATGTATTAGTTACGTGGAAATAAAAAGGGTCCGCCTCTGTAGTGTAGTGGTTAGTGTGATTAGCTGCCACCAACGGAGGCCCGGGTTCGATTCCCGGCTCTGCCACGAAATTTGAAAAGTGGTATGAGGGATGGAACGGGGTCCACTCAGCCTCGGGAGGTTAAATGAGTAGAGGTAGGTTCGATTCCCACCTCAGCCATCCTGGAAGTGGTTTTCCGTGATTTCCCACTTCTCCTCCAGGCGAATGGCGGGATGGTACCTAACTTAAGGCCACGGTCGCTTCCTTCCCTCTTCCTTGTCAATCCCTTCCTGTCATCCCATCGCCCCGCAAGGCCCCTGTTCAGCATAGCAGGTGAGGCCGCCTGGGCGAGGTACTGGTCATCCTCACCAGTTGTATCCCCGACCCAATGTCTCACGCTCCAGGACACTGCCCTTGAGGCGCTAGAGGTGAGATCGCGGGTTGAGTCAGAGGGAAAAGCCAACCCTGGAGGGTAAGCAGATTAAGAAAGAAAGAAAGAATGTTAACATAGAATACGGTGCAATGGAACATGTATCAAACTGGTCTGTGGACTGATGAGCAAAGAAACAACAATAACAAAATGAAGAACTTACTGAGACGATTCAAACGACATCTTACACGACCTGCTACCACGCCGGAGTTCAGGCTCTTCTTCTTCTTCTTCTAATAATAATAATAATAATAATAATAATAATAATGTTATTGTTCTTACGTCCCACTACCCACATTTTGATGGTTTTCGAAGATGCCAATGTACCGGAATTTTGTCCCGCAGGAGTTCTTTTACGTGCCAATAAATCTACCGACACCAGACTATTGTATTTGAGCACCTTGGCCAGGATGGAACCCGCCAAGGTGGATTCAGACGGCCAGCGACTCATCCGTCTGAGCCACTCAGTGCGGCTGAATGGCGATTTTAGTATTCAAGATGGCAGCACTACTTTACAGTTCACTGGAGTCTACAGGGCGCCAAGCTGATTCGGACACTCTTTCTAGTTACTGGTGACAGGCTCCTCCCTTTCATCCTTTGTTCTCCTACCTTCCTTTGTCAACTCTTCTTTTTTCCGACTCCTATGGTATTAGGTTGGCGAGGCCTAGAGAATGTTATATTTTTCTGACATTCGACGATCCTCCATTTCTTTCGCCAATATTTTCATCCTCCGAAAGAACGGACTACTTGCTGATTCACTTCCAAGTACGTTACTTTTAATACGGGCTGTGTATTCCCTTTAAAACAGTAATAAACGCCATACCTTGAAAGCAATAATCACCACCCCAGCTGCAATTCTTCTTAAAAAGACAATCGCCACCTCTCTTCAGTATTAATGAGCAACACAGCTATGTTAAAAATCCAACGCCCCCGGGTGGGCTCGAACCACGAACCTTTCGGTTAACAGCCGAACGCGCTAACCCATTGCGCCACGGAGGCTGCAGCGAATATACAACGTCTCAACAATGCACATCCTCGAAATTATCTAAATTTACTGGGATTATTTGGCATATGCATATCTACATACTGATGTCCAGATATACTACACTTGTTACGAAAAAATATATAATATATAGGGTTATATCGTTTCTTCATCATCATCATCATCATCATCATCATCATCATCATCATCTGTTTACCCTCCAGGTTCGGTTTTTCCCTCGGACTCAGCGAGGGATCCCACCTCTACCGCCTCAAGGGCAATGTCCTGGAGCTTCAGACTATTGGTCGGGGGATACAACTGGGGAGAATGACCAGTACCTCGCCCAGGCGGCCTCACCTGCTATGCTGAACAGGGGCCTTGTGGAGGGATGGGAAGATTGGAAGGGATAGGCAAGGAAGAGGGAAGGAAGCGGCCGTGGCCTTAAGTTAGGTACCATCCCGCCATTCGCCTGGAGGAGAAGTGGGAAATCACGGAAAACCACTTCCAGGATGGCTGAGGTGGGAATCGAACCCACCTCTACTCAGTTGACCTTCCGAGGCTGAGTGGACCCCGTTCCAGCCCTCGTACCACTTTTCAAATTTCGTGGCCGAGCCGGGAATCGAACCCGGGCCCCCGGGGTTGGCAGCTAATCACGCTAACCACTACACCACAGAGGTATATCGTTTCATAGTAATCAATATACCGGCCCCGTTGTTTTTGGACGAGTAAGTGGCTGCGCTGTTTGAGTAACGTAGTTATCAGCTTGCATTGGGGAGGTAGTGTGTTCGGACCTCAATGTCGGCAGCCATGAAGATATTTGTTTCCCAATTCCATACCAGGCAAACATGTCGTGTGGCTATTTCTAGCCGGGTGCAGCACTTGTAAGACATCTGCCACGTGAAGTTAACTGCGTGTTATTGTGGTGGAGGATAGTGTTGTGTGTGGTGTTTGAGTTGCAGGGATATTGGGGAGAGACAAACACCCAGTCCTCGAGCCAAGGGAATTAATGGAAATCTCCGACCCGAACGGGAATCGAACCCGGGACCCCTGTGACCAAAGGCTAGCACGCTAACCATTTAGCCACGGAGCCAGAGTAGGCAAACAGCGGGGCTGTACTCTAATTAAGTCCCCCGGTTGCTTTATTTCCACTCCTAGGCCTCTCCTATCCCGTCGTCGCAATAAGACCTGAGTGGACCGGCGTGACGTAAAGCAAACTGTAAAATAATAATAATGTCCGCCTCTGAGGTGCAGTGGCTAATGTAATTAGCTACCACTCCCGCAGGCCCGAGTTCGATTCCCGGCTCTGCCACTTAATTTGAAAAGTAGTGCGAGGGTTGGAACTAGGTCCACTCAGCCTCGGAAGGTAAACTGAGTAAAGGTGGGTTCGATTACCACCTCAGTCATCCTGGAAGTGGTTTTCCGTGGTTTCCCTCTTCTCTTCCAGGCAAATGCTGGATGGTACCTAACTTAAGTCCACGGCCGCTTCCTTCTCTCTTCCTTGTCTATCCCTTCCTATCTTACAATCCCTCAGCAAGGCCCCTGTTCAGCATAGCAGGTGAGGCCGCCTGGGCGAGGTACTGGTTATCCTCCCCAGTTGTATCCCCGACCCAATGTCCCACGCTCCAGAACACTGCCCTTGAGGCGGTAGAGGTGAGATCGCGGGCTGAGTCTGAGGGAAAAACCGACCCTGGAGGGTAAGCAGATTAAGAAAGAAAGAAAGAAAGAAAGAAAGAAAGAAAGAATGTTAACATAGAATAGGGTGGCATGGAACATGCATCAATCTAGTCTGTGGACTGATGACCCAAACAACAACAACAACAACAACAACAACAACAACAACAAAATGAAGAACTTACTGAGACGAACTAAACGACATCTAACACGACCTGCTACCACGCCGTAGTTCAGGCTCTTCTTCTTCTTCTAATAATAATAATAATAATGTTATTGTTCTTACGTCCCACCACGCACATTTTGACGGTTTTCGAAGATGGCGACGTACCGGAATTTTGTCCCGCAGGAGTTCTTTTACGTGCCAATAAATCTACCGACACCAGACTATTGTATTTGAGCACCTTCAAATATCACCGGACTGAGCCAGGATGGAACCCGCCAAGGTGGATTCAGACGGCCAGCGACTCATCCGTCTGAGCCACTCAGTGCGGCTGAATGGCGATTTTAGTATTCAAGATGGCAGCACTACTTTACAGTTCACTGGAGTCTACAGGACGCCTAGCTGATTCGGACACTCTTTCTAGTTACTGGTGACAGGCTCCTCCCTTTGTCAACTCTTATTTTTCCCGACTCCTATGGTATTAGGTTGGCGAGGCCTAGAGAATGTTATATTTTTCTGACATTCGACGATCCTCCATTTGTTTTGCCATCCTCCGAAAAAACGGACCACTTGCTGATTCACCTCCAATTACGTTACTGCTAATAAGGGATGTGTATTCCCTGTAAAGCAATAATAACCGCCATACCTTGAAATCCAATAATCACCACCCCAGCTGCCTTTCTTCTTAAAACGACAATCGCCACCCCTCTTCAGTATTAATGAGCAACACAGCTATGTTAAAAATCCAACGCCCCCGGGTGGGCTCGAACCACCAACCTTTCGGTTAACAGCCGAACGCGCTAACCCATTGCGCCACGGAGGCTGTCTGACTTTGCGTAGCGTACAACGTTCCATCAGCTCATATTCGTGAAACGTACCTGTTTTACTAGTAGTCAACGTCGCACTAACACATCGAAAGTTATCAGCGACGCACGGATGGGTAAAGGGCTAGGTAGCGGTCCTGGCCTTAATTAAGCTACAGCGCCATCATTTGCCTGGTATGGAAATGAGGAACCGCGGAAGACCATTTTCAGGGCAGTCGACGGTGGGATTCGAACCCACCATCGAGCGAATTCAAGCTCACAGCTACACTACCCTCACCGCACGTTCAACTCGATTGCTTTACTAGGATCGCTTGACGTTTGTACAGGCACATGCAGAGCGGTCATGAAGAATCAACATCCTGTATAACCTGCGCAAGTTTCTCTGAGCTCTCACAGCCTGGGCTGTGGGGAGCGGTGGGTTGCATTTCCGCCTCTCCGCGGCCTACCAACCGGCAATGGAACCATCAGAAAAGCGTCCGTCATATCGGCATGCACGATTAAGAATACAAAATATATTTTCATAAGCTCCCATTGTCGTCAAAAGTACTAATTTTATCCGTTTGTAGGGAACATATTTAGCCGTAATTGATTCACCGCCCGCCTATATGGTGTAGTGGTTAGTGTGATTAGCTGCCACTCCCGGAGGCCGGGGTTCGATTTCCGGCTAAGCCAAGAAATTTGAAAAGTTGTGCGATGGTTGGAACGGGGTCCACTCTGCCTCGGGAGGTCAACTGAGTGGAGGAGCGTTGGATTCCCACCTCCGCCATCTCCGAAGTTGTTTTGCGTGGTTTCCCCACTTCTCCTCTAGGAAAATGCTGATATGGAAACTAACCTAAGGCCACGGCCGTTTCCTTCCATCTTCCTTGCCTGTTCCTTTCAATCTCATAGCGCTCCCGTTCAATATAGATCTGTTCGTATACACCTTGACTAAATCCGTCTAGTATTCATGGACTTCAACTAATATGAAGAAATATTGTTTTTGTAAGTTTGTTCATGTCATCTGTATGCTTTTGTTTGTTGCCATCGCTGCTAGTAAAGTGTCCTCCAATCATGTTGCTCCTCTCCTAAATACTTATTCTCCAATCACGTCGTCTCTTTCTTTACCTTCTCGCATGTTCGGCTCATTAGCTACTTAAGGATGGCTTTTTTCTGGAGTCTTGGTCTTGTCTGGCGGCAGTGAAACTTGCGTTGAGCATTTGAGAGGAGGATCCTTCTGAAAGGGGATCGATGGAGGTGGGGGAATCGGCCAGCGTGAGAATCGACTGACAAGGTAGGCAGAATACCAAACACATGATTAAGCTGCGTGTAATAGGGAATATCTCTACGACCCCATTTAGACTACACATTCAAGGTTCAGTTCTCTTTTAAGTTTAGATGTTTTGAGTTTTCTTTGGTAATCTTTAACTTCAAGGTGAGCTTTCGTTATACGTCTTCAGGCATTGAATGTTAACCTGATAGGTCTTAGTGAAATACAGGGAAGCACGAGTGATGTAACCTCGTTAAACTTCCTCTCAAATTACATATGATTCGCCTAAAAGCAAAACTGATAAAGTCCACTTTTTACAAAAATTATATATATATAGGTAATAGATGTGTCTACTGAAGCATGAAATAATATACTAGCAAAAGCCGTAAAATCCTTAAGTATTCCCCTTTAAAAACTCAAGTTAGATGCAAAACGGATAAAGTCCACTGCGTTTTAAAAGCAAAATGAGTAAAGTACGCTTCAACCAACCAGAACCTGACTTCTACGGCACGTGACAACAACATACAACATGGCTACCATTATGCTGAAGCTGTATGCTTTCTACTAGTGCTGTAGTTTTATATCAGAGATTACTTGCTTTCCATTTTTGAAAATGGAAGTATCACCTTCTGTAGTGTCTCCATCAAAGGCGAGAAAGAAAAGAGTCAATCTCAGTGCGACTAAGAGAGCTGTTGCAAATAAAGTCCACTTTGTACAAAAAAATTAGATATGTATATATAGGAAATAGATGTGTCTACTGAAGTACGAAATATTATACTAGCAAAAGCCATAAAATCCTTAAGTATTTCCCCTTTAAAAACTCAAGTAAGATGCAAGGTAAGTAGTTAGCTTGCTTTCGTACAACAGAACACTCTAATGTTGACAATAAAAATACACAATTTCTGAAAATGTACATGCTGTGAATGTGCTCACTTGGTAATTCATAGTTAATTCCCTAATTCTGTCAAGTATTGAACTTATACTGTCATTTTTTATTGTTTTCAGGTACTCTATGAAAGGGGACCTAGCGGTTCCGGAATGTACACATAAGAAGAAGCCAATTCTCAAATGTGAGACGTTAACTGATCAAGTTATCACCAGATTTCGAGACGCTTTCTATACTACAAAGAAGAAGTGTCATTACGACAGTTTCATCATGAAACATTGTGTGCTGGTTCCTTGCAGTGGCCATAAGAAAAGAACATGCGGCAATCGCTAACAAAAACAGTTCACAGGAAAGTACTTTGTGAGGAATTTGTATACAAGGGAGGACCTACAAGTTTGTGGACAGGATTTTCGCCGATTTCTGGGGGGGGGGGTAAATTCCAGAATACAGAATATTCTCAGCACGTACGCAACAACAGGATATGTCATCCGGGAGAAAAGAGGTGGCGATCACACTTCTCAGAAGTACACCAACAAAAAGAAAGCAGTTGTTGCGTATATTAGTTCACTTAAAGTGTCTTGAATCCCACTACTGTCGTAGTAACACTCGTATCACCTTAGTTCTGATCTGAATATCCAAAAACTGGCTAATGCTTGCAACGTCCAAGCTGACGATAGTGTGAAAGTGAAAAACTCCTACTTTCGTTAGATTTTTAATCGTAAGTTTAACCTAGGATTTGGATCACCCAGGCTCGACATGTGCTCCACTTGTCTTGAACTTTCAGAGATAATTAAGCGGGAAACTGATGCTATTATGTTGTTTTCACTGGAAGCTAGCAAGGCAATTCACAAGAAAATGGCACACGCCTTTTTTTTTTCATTACTCAGAGAAAGTTAACCAGGTGTACTTACAGTGTCTTTCGATTGACAGAAGAATTTGTCATATCCCGAAATACCTGATCAGGAAACTTATTATCGGCGCCAACTCTACCTGTTCAATTTCTCCATTGTTGTTGGAAATTCTAACAGCACAATGACACCAGATAACTGTTTCAGCTACATATGGACTGAGGGGGCCTACCCGAATGGTTCGAATGAGGTGGCATCTTCAGTTTATCGCTGCTTGCAGAACTTAACGAATATTAAGAAGATAAAGCTTTTCGCCGATGGATGTGGGGGGGGGGGGATAAAAATAGAACGATGATAGCTATGCTCCAAAGGTGGCTCCTGCAAGCACCAACAGACGTATAGGAGGTACAGTTAATTTTTCCAGTAAGAGGTCATTACTTCATTCCCCCTGATCGGTTATTCGGTCTCCGTGAAAAAGAATTCAAGAAGACGGAAGTAATCGAAGATCTACAAACCTACATTAACATCATTGAAAGATTTTCAACCATTCGTCAACCAGGGATTGACATGGATATATTTAACTGGAAACAAGGGGCAACAGAGCACATTAAGCCTGTTCAACAATGGCACTTTAAATTCGCACCTTGCAAGCGCTACGTTTTCAGACGGTCGAAAAGGTCTCATCTCATGGTCCTTGTAGATGGGGAGCCGTTTTACTATCACAGAACTAGAACCTACAGATCCCTGATGAAAATTAAGAAGAATGTGTCGGCTATAAACCCTTCACCTGTTCGAAGGAACATTACTTCACTCAACAAGAAAAAAGTGTCAGATGTGAAAATGCTCCTTGAATTGCACTTTGACTCTGATTGGAAGTTGAGCCCATTACTGATATTCCACGATGACTTGTTTGACTCTTGGGAGAGTCGTCAGTCAGATTTCAACGAAAATGACGATAATGAATTTTGCAGTGCAACGGAGGATGCTCCTGAACTGTGTGTTTAAATGTGTACCCACGGCACTCTCAAACCATAGAGAAAGAAACATGGATATTATGTCTTCTTGTATTTTGTGCTTTTAATAAGTAGTAGCAAAAGGAGTAAAATCCATACTGCTAACAAAATGAATAAAGTCCACTTCTTAGAAGCAAAACAAAAAAGTCCACTTTTAAAACAACAATAACAGTATAATTAATAATACTACGAGTATTATGACTTGTTCTCATAATCAGTGATGTTTTTTGTGATTTTATGTATATATTTCGTTAGCAACAGCCTTAATGGAAGGTGATAGTGGTTTTTTGCCATTTTCTCGAAATGTGCTGGAGTGGACTTGATCCGTTTTGCTTTTTAGGCGACTCATATGACTTTCATTTTGTTCTCGGTCTACTGTAAAATTTACCCTTTATTGATCTTTCTTCTCCATTTCGCGGCCGCGTAGTATGGGCCCTCTGTTCCTGTTTACTGTAGATCATTATATGCAACTTTTACTGTGGGTGCCCCTGTCGTGTAAATGACGAGTGTACTTGTAGATTTTAAGCAACGGGTGGTTTCCTTTCTAATCATAACGTAACCTTCTGGCCCACTTGGGTGCATCATTGTAGGATTTGTTAAATGGACACCTGGGTTCGAGACCAGATTTGTGAAATTATTAGAAGCTACGGCTTCTTTCTTTGTGGAATATCATTACTTAACTGTACAGGCTAACCAGATCTCTACTATGTAACATTCTGGTAAAGGTCAGACTTCGCTGAGTCTCCATTTATAAAGTGCCACAGCTTTTGTGTTCAAACGCATGTAATTTATTCTGAGCTTCGTGCTCATCCACCCGGGAGATAGTGGGTTCGATTCCCACTGTTGGCAGCCCTGAAAATGGTTTTCCGTGGATTCCCATTTTCACACAAAGCAAATGGTGGGGCTGTACCTTACTTAAGGCCACGGCCGCTTCCTTTCCACTCCTAGCCCTTTCCTATCCCATCGTCCCCATAAGACGTATCTGTGTCCGTGAGACGTAAAACTAATAGCAAGAAAAGCGTGCTCATTTATAATGAGATGCCCTGAGCTTTGTGCGCTATAAACGTACATTACCTCTAGCTTCAGAGCTTCTTTTGGTAATTTTTTAATTCAGAGCTGATGAGCTCCCTTTCCGGTATTTGTTTGTGAAATTTATTCTGTTCTCCTTCTTAATCTGCTTACCCTCCAGGGTTGGTTTTTCCCTCGGACTCAGCGAGGGATCCCACCTCTACCGCTTCAAGGGCAGTGTCCTGGAGCCTGAGACATTGAGTCGGTGGATACAACTGGGGAGAATGACCAGTACCTAGCCCAGGCGATCTCACCTGCTATGCTGAACAGGGTCCCTGGTCGGGGATGGGAAGATCGGAAGGGATAGGCATAGAACAGCGAAGGAAGCGGCCGTGGCCTTAAGTTAGGTACTATCCCGGCATTTGCCTGGAGGAGAAGTGGGAAACCACGGAAAACCACTTCCAGGATGACTGAGGTGGGAATCGAACCCACCTCTACTCAGTTGCCCTCCCAAGGCTGAGTGGACCCCGAACCAGTCCTCCTACCACTTTTCAAATTTCGTGGCAGAGCCGGGAATCAAACCCGGGCCTCCGGGGGTGGCAGTTAATCACACTAACACTACACCACTTTTTTCAATCAAAGAAAGAAAATATGAATTTCAGACATTTAAATATATTTTCTTGGAACTTAAATATTACTCGGTCCAGCCATCCACCCGTCAGGCTTCCTTCCGTCTGCGAACCATGTTCCTGCGATTTGGATTGCGATAGGTTTCTTTCACATCATGAGTGAAAAATGTACATATTGTTAACAGTCTAACTGATCACATTTACCAGTTTACTTCTAAGAACCGAGCAACTTGGCCGTGCGGTTAGCGGCACGCAGCTGCGAGCTTGTATTCGGGAGATAGTGGGTTCGAATTCCACTGTCGGCAAACTTGAAGATAGTTTTCTGTGGTTTCACAATTTTACACCATGCAAATGCTGTGTCTGTATATTAATTAAGGCCACAGCCGCTTCTTTTTCACTCCTAGGCCTTTCCTATTCCATCGTCCCCATAAGACGTATCTGTGTCCGTGCGTAAAACCAATAGCAAGAAAAGCGTGTTCATTTATAATGAGATGCCCTGAGCTTTGTGCGCTATAAACGTACATTACCTCTAGCTTCAGAGCTTCTTTTGGTAATTTTTTTATTCAGAGCTGATGAGCTCCCTTTCCGGTATTTGTTTGTGAAATTTATTCTGTTCTTCTTCTTAATCTGCTTACCCTCCAGGGTTGGTTTTTCCCTCGGACTCAGCGAGGGATCCCACCTCTATAAGGTCTATCTGCATCGGTGCGACGGAAAGCAATTGCCGTTACATCTAAGACTTTTCTTTAATAATGTACGTAATTGCAACTGAATTGTCACCTTAGATCTTGAATGGAAGCGTATCACACTTCAAGAGAGAGCTTCTGTTTAACGTGGTCATTTTTTTTCTTTACGTCGCACCGACACAGATTTGTTTTATGGCGGCGATGGGATAGGAAAAGCCTAGGAATGGGAAGGAAGCGGCCGTGGCCTTAATTAAGGTACATCCCCAGCATTTGCCTGGTGTGAAAATGGGACACCACGGAAAACCATCTTCAGGGCTGCCGACAGTGGGGCTCGAACCCACGATCTCCCGATTACTGGATACTGGCCGCACTTAAGCGACTACAGCTATCGAGCTCCGTGTGATCATCATCATCATCATCATCATCATCATCATCATCATCTGTTTACCGTCCAGGGTCGGTTTTCCCTCGCACTCAGCGAGTGATTCCACCTCTACCGCCTCAAGGGCAGTGTCCTGGAGCGTGAGACACTGGGTATGGTGATACAACTGGGGAGGATGACCAGTACCTCGCCCAGGTGGCCTCACCTGCTATGCTGAACAGCGGCCTTTGTGGAGGGATGGGAAGATTGGAAGGGACAGGCAAGGAAGAGGGAAGGAAGCGGCCTTGGCCTTAACTTAGGTACCATCCCGGCATTTGCATGGAGGAGAAGTGCGAAACAACCGAAAATCACTTCGAGGATGGCTGAGGTGGGAATGGAACCCACCTCTACTCAGTTGACGTCCCGAGGCTGAGTGGACCCCGTTCCAGCCCTCGTACCACTTTTCAAATTTCATGGCAGAGCCGGGAATCGAACCCGGGCCTCCGAGGGTAGCAGCTAATCACACTAACCACTACACCACGGAAGCGGACAACGTGATTTTCATCAGTTATTTTATTACGTCATCTCCAGTAATATTTCATCAATAACTGTTATGAACATTTCATAGAGAAAATGCTGTCTCAGAGTTATGCATTCCACTCTGCACTAGACAAAATAACTTGGAAATCCTCCTTCAATACCAGGATCCCCAGCTCATAATCTCAGGCTTTAAGTTGGGTCTCTAATTATGTACAAGACAAGATACAGATGCCTTAAAGTTTAGTAGTGGTACATACTTGCACATTACGGCAGTTCACAGAAAGAACGTCGTTCCCACCATTATTACTTTCCGCATGAAAAGCTCCGTACGTATTCCACCATGTTAGATATTCCGCGGAACTGATCCACATAATCTCAGTGCATACATTGATGGACTGCGTTTATTATTATTATTATTAATCCAACACTTTGTCCGGCTCCATGACTAAATGGTTAGCGTGTTGGCCTTTGGTCCAGATGGTGCCGGGTTCGATTCCCGGCCGGATCGGAGATTTTAACCTTAAATAGTTAATTCTCTTGGTTCGAGGACTGGGTATTTGTGCTGTCCCCATCATCCCTGAAAATCACACACCACACATAACACTATCCTCCACCACAATAACACGCAGCTACCTACACATGACAGATGCCGCCCACCCTCAACGGAGAGTCTACTTTACACAGTGAATCAGTTATTGGAACTGTTTAAAACTTTTCACCAATACCTGTCAGGTTCATATTCATTTCATGTGTGAATGTAAATATTGAAGCATAGGTTAAGAGTCTGAAAAAAAGATCACAAGCCAGCGTCAAGATATTCAGTTCAGAAGGTCCTGGGTTCGATTCCTGGTAGCGCTTGGGATTTTAATCACATCCAGTTTCCTCTCGTGGTGCATCACTTTCTGCGGTGAATTCCTTCATTTTTCGAAGGACTGGATGTCTTCTTTTGTCTTTTACAAGAGTGCTTCAGAAAGGATAGGTGTTCCGTTGTGTTTCCTCCTAAAACAATAACAGTCACCAGGGAAGACGTTTGGTTATGCCTAAACAAGAATAAGTAGAATAAAAGTAACAATAACAAAAAATATAACAGTAAGTATAAATATAATATGGAATAGAATAACAATAACATAGTGCGTTAGCTATGCGATTTCGGTGAGGTAGCTGTGAGCTTGTATTAGGGGGATAGTCGATTCTAACCCCATGGTCGACAGCCATAAATACTGTGTTCCGTGGTTTCCCATTTTCACACAAACTTAAATCAGTAATTAATATCTTAATTAAGGCGACGGTCTATTCTCTAGATCGTATCGCATCGTTAGGATACGACCTGTTTTGTGATGTAAAATAAACAGAGAAGAGCGAAAAGATAACAATGAGAAGCAGAATAAGATTTAGAACGGACAGACGGCAATAAGGAAGGTAAATAGTGTGAAAATAAGACATTTCATTTCTACAGTGAATGAGATAGCGTACGTGAGAGACAAATATTGTTAAGGAAGTGTTTTGAAAACTGGAATTAGTTCTATTTGAAGCCACAATTACAACTGAGGGAAAAGAAGAAATAATAGTGGTATAGTAGTCGACGTAGAAGATGTAGAAGAAAATGATTTTTAGGTGGGAGGGGAACAGGCTGCTAACAGACAACCAATGGCCCATTATCCAACGTCCATTATATGTAAAAAAACCGGAACAACTTATTTCAGAATATTCATGTGAAAGTTTAAGTTGCAAGCAGCATGGTTTTAGAAAAGGATTCTCCTGCAAGAGCCAAATGCTGTCTTCGAATATTGAGCAGCTGTATGGGAACTCAGAGCTCATCTAAAAGCTACATGTGCAAAAGGCTGTAAGATTTCTACTGATTTCAATCCTAGAAATGGTGTGACGAGTATGATGATATTGTAATTGGTTATACTAAAACTTTTCATGATATTCTGCTCATAAAACTGACAGAAACGAAGATTGATGAAGAGAGAATTTGTGCGGTTAAGACAATTTTTCACAGACCACACGCAAAGAGTAATAAAATAAATACCCTGAAGGGATCGCAATAACGTTAGGATTCCTACAGGGCAGTGTTTGTCAACAATCTCGGACCAGAATTTGAAGTGGCTGAAGATTGTGGATGAATATAGAAGACTCTGAAACTCTGACGATGATAGATTCCTATAAACTGCCAACGATATGAGCGATGGTTTGCCGTGGAACACCACAGTCTCATTCCGGTGACGTTATGCAGTTCCACTTGTAGAGTGAGTCCCTGCATCTTCCATGGCCGGTCCGAACTCTGTTAAGAGTGACCCACTGCCTGCGTGGTAGATGAAATCCACTAACAATTTGCGCACCAAAAAGCACTTTGTGAACGGACAAGTCTGTTGAAGATTCCCAGCGGTCTTTCCAAACTTTTACAGCGTTAAAGTTGTTGCGGGGTCATGTCAGCAGCATTACGCAGAGGTGGATGATGTGACAGACTGAGCGCAGGGATGTCTTCTTGTACCGGTAGTTGGGGGTTCATAGATTTTACGGCACTCCCTTAAGAGGGCGTTCGTTCTGCGCATATCAGGTAGCATTATTCCCGTGAGCAGCGGTAGCCAATAGATTGGCGTAGATCTGATCGTTCTCGAAATAAGGAGCATGCTGTTGTTCAGCTGTATATCAACATGTCGGGTATATGGGCTATTAAGCCATACAGGAGAACAATACTCTGCACTGGAATAAACCAAACCAAGGGCAGAATGTCGTAGAGTGTTTGCAGTAGATACTCAAGTTCTCCCGCACAGTTTCTGGAGAACATTGTTTCGAGTTTTCAGTTTCTTAGATAAGTTCATTAGATGTTGCTTGAATAATAAAGTGCGATCCAAAGTTACGCCTAGATACTTAGGAAACCAGTTTTGACGAAGAACTCGGTTGCATAAGTTTCTGTTCAATTAAGGTACATACCACATAGAATGTTGGGTTGCGGCACCTGGCCGGTGCATACTCCAGGTACTGTTCCATACACTAAGGAAAGGCAAGCGAAAGGAAAATAAAAGTATGTATGAATATTATGCCTTTGTTGGCGAGACCTCGAGCTTACAGTGTACTATGTCTCCTGACATGAGCTAGAGAAATGTTGTTATTTTCATTGATCTGTCACAGGCTTATCCTTGGTTTTGACAATATGAAATTGACTGGGGTATGAACGATGCTAGTAACGCCATTCCTTATGCAGCCATTCCCTGCAATAAATGGTGTTAAAATGCTGCTCATAGGGTATGTTGGTACATGCATTTCAGTGGGCTTGGCAGACTGATATGTAATAATAACAACCTCTGGCTCAGTAAGGAAAGCAATGGGAAACTATCTCACTAATCATTTCCCTAGTAAGCCTCGTCAGTGATGCCTAGCCATCTACGATAGGTAATGATTGAGCATTTGAGGATACAACCATCCTTCGGTTTATGGACTGAACATACACACGTATGACTTTTGTTGTACGTTTCGTCTAAGCAAATGTTCAAAATAGCCCCTCCCTCTGCCACACACAACGTTACTTTGCTCATTATGATCTCTCGCACTGTTCTTAACATTGCAGGTTGCTACAAGAAGTTCAAACACATGATCAGTCCAGTTTTCAGGCAAGGTTGCATAAATTTGATCTCTCCAAACAGCTTTATAATTAGGACCATAGAAATTAAATCACACTATCAAGGGGGCGTAACTTGGTAAATCAAAAGAACACTGCACGCTACATACACACTTTTACGACATAATGACAACGCAATTTGTGGTCTAGGATGCTTTACTCACTTGTTTGACGATCAATTCTCAGAAAGCTTTGCGACGAGCATGATCATCCGGTTGTGTGCTGTACGAACGGGTACCATAGCAGATTAGGTTTAATAGTCTATGCACTTACATAAGATATAATGTATTCCAAATGTGTGTACCATATCTCCATTTCTTATATGAAGTTCTGAGGAAACTCATTCTTTCAGCATATTCACTTCCTTTGTTGTCTTTCCCCTTGATCTCAATGGGCGAGTTTCCACATGGAGTGCACTTTGCTGGAGTAGTCTCTTTTCTGTATTTCGGAACGTACTGAGATTGGGATGTTGTCTGTCTGGATATTACTACGCATAAAGAGAAGCTATTATTCGTTCATTACGGTGGCACTCTACAAATATAAGCAGCACATTCATAATATTGTCATTCGTACACTGAGCATTGCACAGAGCTCTCACGCGGCGTTTCAGCAAATCGAGTTTCTAGTTAGTCTGCAGCCCCTGTATCTCGGCATCTTAACCATCTTTACGTTATCGTGTGTAGTGATTTCTTGTATGAGAGTAACAGCTCCTACTGCGGACCGGGTAGACCACCCATTCTACTGCAGAGTGTGTATTTGAGGCATCTGATAAATGGCACATGATCGTGCTCTTTCCTTCCTAGTCTTCAGCGTCTTTCACCGAAGTGTCCCAATTATTCTCTTCACACCAATTCTATGATTTAAAACATTAAGTAGAAATATTGCAGTCTTTCGCGCTGTGCCGTCTCTGGATCAATGATGAGCTCTGATTTGTACGAGTCCCATATGGCTGCTCTATATTCCAGGATTTGCCTCACGAGCTATATTGCCTTCACGTGCGAAATACTGTATTTTAACACCTAATTACGAAATGAAGGAGTAAATACTTCTACGTTTAATAATTTTACGCCATACGTGGGTGCCCCATTTCAAAACATTTTACGCGGATCCTAGGTATATACAGTATATCAGTCATTCCCCACACTAGCGTCCGATCCATGATCGGACACCCTGATATGAAATTGTTTCCTTGTTAATGTCATATGTTCAATTATTTACGTGTAGATCATACATATGCCATACGCTAAATAAATAAATTATTATTATTATTATTATTATTATTATTATTATTATTATTATCTTCCAGTACAATGCTTTCGAATAAGCCAGCATCGTGAGATTTGAACAGTTGACTAGAAAGGACTTGTTAAACAAACAGGATCGATCATTCGCGTGAGGTAAAAGGTAGGCTAAAAACACGAACGACAGTAAATATTCGCTTGTAAATCATGGAATTGATAATTGGAATACATTACTCGCAGCAGTCATATAACGATTTCCAAAAGAAAAATAAGACGATTCAAGAAGCTACTCCAAACTCCTGTTAATTTTACGTAAACATTTATGTGATGGTGTGCTTGCAAGAGAGATAATCCACCCGATATTAGGGAATACAAATGATCGGCCAACTGGCCGATTCATATGGACAATATTTATTTTACCTGCTGCTTGGATGTAAGCGAAAATTAAAATTGTCAACCATCGGGCGGACTTTCTCCTTCGGATGTCATTGGAAACAGAAAATATAAAACATGGTATTTCAGGTCAGAGAGTACAAATGGTCTCTAACATTCGCCAACGAGTTTTTCGCTCAGAGTCCGCTATGGTCTGAATGATGGCGTCCGGGATGTTTTTTATTCTCAGGAAGTTCAGCGTTTCCTTAGGAATTGTCTCACTAGCGAAATCATAAGCCCAATGACCCCTCATTTTTAAATCCCGTACTTTTTTCCGAGAACCTCATTGCATGGCTCTTATAGCCTCTTTCTCCTCACACAGTAACGGAGGATGCTGTTCATTTTCCTCATATCTTATAGTGTGAGCATTCACTATAACTGTACCTATTGTCCGGTCAATTACAATAATATCAGCCCGCCTTGTAGATCCATTTATGGAAAGACATCCTACTTATTCATAGACCTCCAACTGTTTTTGTTTACTGAGGCTTCAAGAAACCAATGTGTAAACTGTATTGTGCTAGTAGCAGGTCATTGTACAGTTTAATCAGTTGTAAATCGTTTAATTAGCGTAAGGGAATTCACCGATTTATCATCATTCTTACATTCTCAAAGCCCCCTTAAATACTGATTCCTACGTGCATCTGGCTCAAAATTCACGTAGCTGTCAGCTTGCATTCGGGAGGCAGTGGGTTCGAATGTTACTGTCGGAAGCCCTGAAGGTTGGTTTCCGTGGTTTCCCAGTTTCGCACCAGAAAAATGCTCGGGCTGTACCTTAACTAAGGCCATGACCGCTTCCTTTCCACTCCTAACTCTTTCCTATCCTAACGTAGCCATAAGACCTATCTGTGTCGGTGCGACATAAAGCGACATAGTTAGGGGCTACTGGAAATTAAACGGCTCCCTGTTAAATAAGGAGGAAGTAAAAGAAGAATTTAACTACATGTGGACAGACTTGATTAACCGACTACAAAGGCAGAGGCCCCTCAACATATCAACATGATTTTAAAGACTGAAGCCTGCTATTCAATTCTTTTTTTTTTAATACATGGGGTGGGAATGGCAAATAACAGAAGACAAAACTTACATTCCTACTATGTAATCCTTAATGATCTACTGGTTCGACAACAAGCAGGCTTTGATACCTCCAAACGTATAGCAGCTCTCAAACGTCGAATAACATCTATCCAGGACCACATTCTTCAAGGTTCCGTTGTTCGGTCCTGCCCTTCATCTCTCCTGGCGGAAGAGAAAACTCAACTATGCCATATAGCCGTGGAGAAAAGAAAGGCTCAGAGGAAATTTGTAAAAACTCTCCACTCGGAATATGGTAGGCAGTTCTATGGTACACAAGAATGCCTAGAGGAATCAGAGAAATAATTCAAAGAAACATAGATAACGGGAACTCCGTAGCAGAGCAACAAAACATACCATCACTTGAAGAGCAGCACTTAGGTGAAGAAGAAAAGCAGCATCTGACCCTTCGCATCACTGAAGGGAAAGTATTAAGGGCAATACACGCAGCTAGTAACAAGTCCGCCCAAGGTCCCGATGGACTCAGATATCTTTTTACAAGGCTTACTGGCCTATCATCAAAAATACTTTTGTGGAGTTAATTAATGTACTTATTGAAACACTACCTGATTGTACCGGGTTCAGTGATGGTATCATAATACTCATACCCAAGGTCAAAATGCCCAAAACAAAATCAGTCTTCCGTCCAATAACATTGCTCAACACTGTTTATAAGGTATTTATGAAAATTCTTGCAGGTCGTATAATGCCTTTAATGGTAAGGGTCATCAAACAAGGTCAAACGTGGAGTATTCCAACTAGGAAAATAACACACAATCTTCAAAACATTAGGAACACGGTGTTTTTATGCAAGCAATACAGGTATGGCTGATGGCATTTTAAGTCTGGACTTTCAGGAAGCTTTCGATCGAGTTCATCACGCGTACTGTCCGACTCGCTGTCTGGATGGTCAGCGTACTGGCTTTCGGTTCAGGGGGTCCCGGGTTCGATTCCCGGCCGGGTCGGGGATTTTCATCTTCATTGGTTAATTCCAATGGCCCGGGGGTTGGGTGTTTGTGCTGTCCCCAACGTATCTACAACTCACACACCACACATAACACTATCCTCCACCACAATAACACGCAGCTACCTTAACATGGCAGGTGCTGCCCACCCTCATCGGAGGGTCTGCCTTACAAGGGCTGCACTCGGCTAGAGATAGCCACATGAAATTATTATTATTATCACGTGTACTTGCTGGGAGTCATGAGACATATGGGTTTCCCAGACACTCTCTCTCTCTCTCTCTCTCTCTCTCTCTCTCTCTCTGTCTCTCTCTCTCTCTCTCTCTCTCTCTCTCTCTCTCTCTGTGTAACAGTATACATAATATTTATCAATCCGCCCACTCTAGAATTATACTTAATGGTTTCTTTTCTCGTCCGATTCCTATTCTAATGTCAGTAGGACAAGGATGCCCCTTGTCTATGATCTTATATTCCTTGAGCATAAAACCATTCGTACGTGCTGTTCATCATGTCCTTAACTCAATACCAAATCCAAATAATCTGTTGACCATCACAGCTTACGCAGAGACGTAATTATCCATCTTAGGGCCCCTGAAGTCTCTCAACAGCTAACAGGAATAATATCTGCATATAAAATGGCCTCCATCGCTCTTTTAAGTTATCAGAAAACGGAACTTATTTCTTTTGGTGTGTGGCCGAAGAGCACAATGTTAGCCGACGTACCAACCAAAGAGCGGGCTAAAATCCTAAGGATCATCTATACCCCAAACATTGAAGAAATAGTTGATTTAAACTGGAACAATATTACACGAAAGGTGCGCTCGACCCTATCGATGCACCTCAGCAGAAACTTCAACATAATACAAAAGGTGTGGAATATCGGCTTGTCTGCACTGTTAAAATTATGGCACACTGCACAAATTTTACCTGTGCTAGAAAGAATTGCTTAACGGATAGAACTTTGTGTCGGATATTACTTATAGAGAGGATATACTTTTCGTATAGCCAGGCCACAACTGAGGAAACCAATTGACAAAGGGGGATTCAACCTCATAAATGTCTCTGAAAAATGCGAAACCACTCCTGATCAGAGAAACGGTGCAGTATTTGTCTTCAGACCAAATATAGCACTACAGTTTTCTCCCCTTGTGTAAAAAATCAGTATCTTCGCTCGTCTTCCTTTAAATATGCTCTGCAAGCTTTTCACAGCTTGCCCCTTCCTGACCACAATATCCTTACCATTAAACTAATTTATAATAAATTAAGAGTGAAGCATGATCATCTGCCACACATTATGGTGAAATGCCCCAATTACAATTGGAATAATTTTTGTACAACTTTCCAAATTTCTTGTATCCACTTAGAATGGAAAGTAGCTAGCTATAAAGTTATAATCGAGATACTTCCGACAGATGAAAATAAATTCCGCCACAGGATGACACAATCGCCGCTATGCAAGAAATGCTCGGTAATTGATACTCAGTTTCATAGAATGAATAGTTGTGAAGCTGTCAAAGACATTTGGCAGTGGCTCAGAGCGGCGTTCAACAGATTGACGGGATATAGAAACCCGAATGATGTGTTTCGTACAGTATTGACTTTGGACATCATCAAAAGTTATCTGAGACATGTTCTCACTTGGCTTAGTATGGGGTATCCATTTTACACTAAAACGAACGACAAGGTACCGCTGACTTCCTTCAGAAGCTACCTAAAAGAATGTTAACGCAAAATAGCAAGAGGTGGTAGTCCCGCCGCCAGTACGCTCATAAAAGAACTCTAAAGTATACAGTGATATTTTCAGTGTTGTGGTCTCAGCCGTGTCTAGACTTTATAACGATATTTGTGAGTGTTATACAACCTGTGACAATGAAGTTCGGTGAATAGTCCTGTACTATCAACATAGATGAACAATGCACGACAGTGACCTTACTGCCCTTCGAAATAGTCCCCTCTCATAACTACGCACTGCTGAGATCGGCGATACATGTCCTGGAAAATTTGCAAGAAGGCTTCATTTGGGATGGTGTTCAAAAGCCTCGTCATGTTTCGTTGGATGTCAGGAATATCGTCAAATCTCTTTCCTTTTAAAGCGAGTTTGATGCGTGACTTTTGGGCTCTGACCGTTTTCCGACGAGGGGATCCCGGAGAACGCCATTCCATGCTTTGCCGTTTCGTTTAAGGGTCGTACCTGAGACACCAGGTTTCATCCTCAGGGACAATACAGTTCAAGAAATTTGGTGTCACATCCGCCGTTTCGACAAAATCCTGTGAAGCCTCTAAACGTGCCTGCTTCTGATCGTCAGTCAAGTGATGTGGCACAAGACGATTGCAGGTTTTCCTCTTCCCTGACTTCTGGGTAACGATTTGTTGCATGGATTCACGGTTAATGTGCATTTCATCCGCTATCATGCGCACAGTTAATCGCCGGTCGTTTGTGATTAATGTGCTCACCTTCTCAATGTTTTCGTCACTGACGGCGTTCGCTGGTCTTCCGCTACGGGGGTTGTCAGAAACACTTTCTCGGCCTCCTCGAAAACGGACGAACCACTCGTACACACACTTCAAGTATAGTGCTTGATCTTCATAAACACGTACCAGCATCGCATGCGTTTCTTTCGGTGTCTTGCCAAGCTTAAAACAAAACTGTACATTGATCTTTTGATCTTCCTGTTCGCAGTTCAGAACCAACGCAGTAAACACGCACTGTGTCAAATAGGTCTTACACGGCACGCACACGATGCTCAACTGAACAACGTTGGGAGCAGGTGATCAAAACCTGCTGCTACGGAGGTACAGCGTTGTGTGTCGCCAGTGTTGCCGAATCGACCGTTCTGACTTTATTCACCGAACTTTATTGTTACAGGTTGTAGTTTCTTTATTAACTCCATGTCACAAACGTGCTGGAAAGCGATGCGAGTGTCAAGCGACGTGGAGTGTTACAGTGAAGATTGAGGCTAATGAAAAGTAGCACTGTATAGACAGTGTTCTTCAGTGAATTTCATGTATTACGTTGAGTAATGTATTTTGATGTAAGTGCATAGGTATAAGAGGTTGAGCACAGGACACTGAGGTGCAAGAATACTGCTAAAGATTGATAGATAACGATATCACGTTTCTTTTTCAATGTATCATGTCCCTTGTTAAGTGCTTATGTATATATTGTAAGATAATTTGTAAGTGTATAAGAACAAATTATAAATCACGAAGTCCTCGAACACTCCCGGAAATATAAACCATGTGCCATTTCATTTCAAATGAGTGAGGTATGAAAATCTTTATGATCGTTTTTGAATTTCATAATCGCGTATAAATCCAGGCTTGCATGCTTATGAGCAACATAATTAAATATTGGTTTATTCATCAAAGGACATTTAACAAAACCACCCTAGTGCATTAAGTGCAAAGCACGCACAACACGCACAACGATATTGCTTTATGGCAGTTGATTATCTTTTTGAAAGGAAAGGGTCTGGAATTCCCTCCACTCACTCTTAATAGGTCCCTCATATTCATCCTTCTCATTCAATCTCCCGTGGTCACTTCCGTCCCAGATGATATTTGATTTGCGAGGGGTGGGGTATCTTTCATTTTCACACACTTCTTGATAATGGTACTTCATTACTTTGCCGATAAATCCATTCCTTGGAAGGTCGGAACAGTTCTTTCCACTCATTGGTATTAATAGAGGATGGTTGTCAAGTTGCACTTCCTCTTAAAACGGTAATCACCACTACCATCTCCAAACTTCCACAGGTGATAATATAATTTTCTCCATTTATAAATTAATTATCTTTTCTTGTTGCATCCGGGAGATAGTGGGTTCGAATCCCACTGTCGGCAGCCCTGAAAATGGTTTTCCGTGGTTTCCCATTTTCACACCAGGCAAATGCTGGGGCTGTACCTTAATTAAGGCCACGGCCGCTTCCTTCCAGTTCCAAGGCCTTTCCTATCCCATCGTCGCCATAAGACCTATCTGTGTCGGTGCGACGTAAAGCCACTAGCAGAAAAAAAAATTCTTGTTAAAAGTAGGTCGCACCGAGCTCGATAGCTGCAGTCGCTTTTATGCGGACACTATCCAGTATTCGGGAGATAGTAGGTTCGAACCCCACTGTCGGCATCCCTGAAGATGGTTTTCAGTAGGTTCCCATTTTCACAACAGGTAAATGCTGGGGCTGTACTTTAATTAAGGCCACGGCCGAAATCCTTCCCACTCCTCGCCCCTTCCTGTCCCATCGTCGCCATAAGACCTATATGTGTCGGTGCGATGTAAAGCAACTTGTAATAATAATAATAATAATAATAATAATAATAATAATAATAATAATAATAATAATGATAAAGGTATGTCGCTGCTGGACACTTCTCACAACAAATATATATATAACTGGATGAGTTCTCGCTTTCATGCAAAAGTTTCATGTTGGCGTATGATTATCACATGTTCTCCCTGCTGAAGAGAATACTATCTCTGCATTGTCTTACCTAACTTTTTACAACTCCAAGTTAAAATAAAATTTTAAATTTTATGACACAAAACTTCATGATCATATATTGGGTAAAACGCTTTTGCTAACTAATGAGAAAAAGTTTCGTGTATATAGTTCCATCAACTATGATCACATATTCCCCTGTAGTGAAGAGAATCCATGCATTCATTATGTAAAGGCTAAGCCTTGTCGCTGCTGCCATATCCCACGGTCTTCAGCAGTCCTCTTCTTCGTGACATAGGAAGCAAAACCCAGCTGAGCGATTATGTTTCTAAGGTATGAGAGACGAGGTCTTCCTCTCGACTTCTTCCCTAGGACCTTTCCTTCGAATACATTCTGGAGAAAGGTGTCATGTCGTAGGACGTGTCCACGAAATTTATCTTTCCTCTGCGCTATTGAATAAATTAAGGTCCGTTTCTCATTAACGTCATTCAAGGTTTGGATATTAGTCTTTTTTTCTGTCCAACTCGTCCCTGTCAGTCTTCTCCAGAACCACATTTCAGCAGATGCTAGTATTGATTGTGCTTGTTTTCTCAAAGCCCAGGTCTCACAACCCTAAGTTAGCACACTCCAAACAAAGGTTTTAACAAATTTCTTCCTGGTTTCAATTCCTATGTGCTTATTTATAATAGATTTTTCCTACTTTGAAACACTTGTTTTGCCATAGCAATTCTTTTTTTGACTTTTGTCAGGCACTGATTATCATTGGTAATAACACTACCCAGATAACAAAATTCTTTAACATGATCTACTTTTTCACAGCCTAATTTAATGTTTGTTTTCAATTCAGCCTTCTTCTTTTGAACGACCATCATTTTTGTTTCCTTTGTGTTTATTTTTAGCCTGAAAATTTCCATTTTGAAAATAATTTACTTTAAAATATTTTCCAAACCATCTTCGTGTTTGAAATTTATCAAT
Organism: Anabrus simplex; assembly: GCF_040414725.1. Taxonomy (NCBI): domain Eukaryota; kingdom Metazoa; phylum Arthropoda; class Insecta; order Orthoptera; family Tettigoniidae; genus Anabrus; species Anabrus simplex. Next base: position 386,724,469 of record NC_090267.1, on the reverse strand, counting down.
GTTATAAGAAGATTGCCATGACCATTGTAAGTATTTGTAATAATCGCGGGTTATGGTGAGACGGTTGTCGTTAATGAACGCCGTTCATCGACACCATAATTTCAAGGAGACGTTGAGATTCCCTAAGGATACGAAATACAACACTGTGTTGTGTACCAAAGAGGGGTAATATCAGTTAGTTGTTATAATTATGAGTGATTTAGACGTGCCAAGCAGATGACACCGGCCGGGGGCGGAGTTGGCTGAGAGCGTGGGCGCCGTCGCCGTTGCTCACCCTGTATAAAGCGTGCGCCCGTGCAGGGGGCTGTGATACTTCCGTCAGAGTTGGCCACGGTCTGATAGCAGCAGGATCATCATCTTCTTCCTTGCTACAGCCAGTGGACGCGATCTCGGTGAGTTCTCGCTTTCATGCAAAAGTTTCGTGTTGCCGTATGATTACCACATGTTCTTCCCTGGTGAAGAGAATTACTATCTCTGCTTTGTCTTGCCTAAAATTTTCAACTCCAACTTAAAATGAAATTTTTTATGACAACAAATTAGATTACCATATTTTGAGTAAAACATTTTATTAACTAATGAGAAAATGTTTCGTGTATATAGCACCGTCAACTATGATCACAAATTCCTGTATAGTGACAAAAACTATCCTATAAAAACTGAAATTTTCCAACTTGAATTTCAATTTTAATATTCGAGAAGTGCATGATACCTAATGCGATTATCCTCTATTGAATAACAATACATATATTAAATTATAAGAAATTCCTTCAACTATAGTAAACTATTTTTAATAATTTAATTATTATATTTCCCAATTATTTTATTTTATTGGAAATATAAATGGGCGTTATAAAATTTTACTGAATAATAAACAAAATAATAAGAGTCGCTTTCTGATTTATTCAGAGACTACGTAAGATATTGAATTCTGAAAGGAATCTGCTTTTTCTACATTGGATCGTAATATTTTGCATTATTTATAATTGATATAATATATTATTAACTCTTAAGTTTTAAGTTCTAGGACGAACACAATATAGTTAACCTATCCTGCCACCGAACAGAATTTTCCGTCATGAAACAACGAAGAAAAATATTTCAATAGCCTGATTTTTCTTTCTTATTCGTCATAATTGCATTATTATTATTATTATTATTATTATTATTATTATTATTATTATTACGTATGATATAAAATCATTCATAAACGACATACTGAGACCAATAGATCAAGTGTGCATACAGGATTTTCTTATCGTAAGTAGAATATAGTTGGTTAACATGATATTTCCGAATTATATTTTATCCTGCGGGGAAATAATCATCAGACGTCATGTGCTGTACTCAGGAATTAAATTCAGAAAATGACTAGTGTAAATAGATAAACCAATAAATTAATTAAATAAATCAAACATATATTACATATGCATTTCTAAAGAATGAAATCAGTCCTTTTGATCTTCGTTTAAAATCACACTAACTCAGAAATCAAGGATACTTTTGTGCATTTTATGGCAGGCGTCACAAGTAATTATTATTCTTTTTCATCGTAACGGACGGATGTATTGCATTTTTCACTCAAAAGGAAGGAAATATGTTTTGTGATATACCTATATTGATATTTAGTGAATTATTAAATCAACGTTCAAAAAAAGCGTGCAATTATTTTATTTCGCGTTTCCCTCCATTGGTCACTACACTGTTCATAATTGTGTGACATTAAGAGTTTGATTTAATCAGTTATGGTTTGCTACACAACGAATAATAGACAGAGGCTAATGACGTATTTAAGGATCGTTAACGATTTCACTGTCATAATATATTTGTCTGTGTTTATATATTGCCAATAAATTTGAATACTGCAAAATGCACTGTAACGTAGCACAAATATTATGCGATAGGCAATTCTTTTACTAGTAAATTCGCTTACTACTTATTGACCAGAAGTGAAATTTGATAGGACACACTTGTTCCAATCGCCAATAACAAATATTTAATTTCGTCATTATGTATTCATATGGTATGAGAAAAGAGAAGATTCGTATGTTATGTGAGAATATTCACCTCATAAAAAAATCACACAACATTTCAAAAGGTAAAAATATTCTAAAAATATCATCATATCATGTTAAATTACATAACAAGAAATATTCGAAATTTTAGGAAGGTATTAGTATAATGAGTGGCATTTTAAAAAATAATATAAAGTACCCTTGAAGGCATCCATCCTAAGTAATATAATATGGAAATAAACAAATTATAGATGTCATCTTAATATTAGTTGACGTAATCGCATATTGCTTTGCCTTCTTAAGAAATATTTGTGTACACGACACTTTGGAGTTTTATGACTATAACATTATTCTAGAAGTTTAATTTTGGAAATGGGAATTTGTACAGCTACATATCATGCACAAATTACGTAGTTGTGCTAAGGTGACGCACTCAGTAAACATCACCTTATAGCTAGATACATTTCATTTTCTTTTAGAGATATTTTTCAAACTTTAAGCTCAAGTGTATAAATTTATTATATTGTGGATTTTAATACAATAAATACAAATCTAACATTTCAATTCCTGAGCATAGATTGTAAAATCCAATAAAGTGTAATACACAAGTATTTTAAACCTAAAGTATCGACGTATATTTCTGAAACGTCTCAAATTCAGCTGACACATTATCTATAAGGCGTTGACGTTCACGATCTTCTTAGATAAATTATCACATTAATGATATTTATTTTCCTATTACTTTTTGTTACATAAAATTATTAGTATTATTGCATACTCAGAGAGCCTCCGTGGCTCAGACGGCAGCGCGTCGGCCTCTCACCGCTGGAGAGCGTGGTTCAAATCCCGGTCACTCCATGTGATATTTGTGCTGGACAAAGTGGAGGCGGGACAGGTTTTTCTCCAGGTACTCCGATTTTCCCTGTCATCTTTCATTCCAGCAACACTCTCCATTATCATTTCATTGCATCTATCAGTCATTAATAATCACCTTGGGAGTGGCGACCCCATTGTAATACTAGCCTATACATGTTTCGTTCATTACATTCCTGACCCGGTCTAAGACTGGAAAACAGGTTGTAGGTTTTCATTTTCATTGCATACTCAGAGAATCTGTTTTAATTACATTGATTTCGAATCAAACAAACCCATTACATTTTATAGCACATTCATCCAAATATTAACCGTTATAAAATTATAAAGATTTCTCTGAAAGAGATAATGTGAAATAAATAGGCCTATATTACAATTATCAATTAAAACTTTTTTGAATTTACGCTCAAAAACATACAGCATTTAAAAACGTTAAAATTAGTGCACAGGGAATCAAACGAGGACCATACAAGTTACTTTTCTAGAAAAATTCCTAAACTCCTTTACAAAATATTCAGAATGGCTTGTATCAAACTGTAATATTGTGACTTCCTACAAAACTGAGAGATTATAGATATTTTTTATTAACTAGTTAAATACAGCTGAGCTCTATTCTTCTCTCTTGCACAAGTACAAATCGTGTTTACAAAATATGTTCTCTGGTTCTAAGAAGTTTTCCTGGTCTCTTAAAGTCATCGAGAATTCACTAGTGTTAACTGAGGAACATTTCTAATCTCCGGTTAAGATCTTCGGGATGAAAAGTATTTACAAAGCATGTTTAATTAATATAGTCAGCACTAAATTTCGATGAACGGGTGCGATAGTTCCGCAGTTTAGCTAGTATTTTTTTAGCAAGGTGACTAGGGTTTGATTCGTAGTGATGCCAGGTGAGATTCATAAGAGGAATATACATGACCCATTGACATGTATTCCATTTAAAGTTCATAACAGATTTTGTGTTCAAAAAATGTTAACGATTTGTTCCCTCATCACGATCTCTTGTTGTGTTCGTTTGGCGAAAGTCTTCCGACGTATGTTTATATAATAAGCAGCACGTATTAACGGCCGAATTTAAGTTTTGCGAACTCTTCGCAATATAACGTCAATGAAGCAGTAGTTCGTAGTCTTTAGAGTGGACATTTCCAGTGAAGATGAGGGTTGCTGAACGAGAAGCCACACTCCATCCAGTCGCACATTCAGAAGATTTCAACGCACTGTACTAACAACAAGACAGAACAAAGAAAGAGAAATCCACTCCCTGGAAAAATAATTCAATGAAACGTGCCTTTTCTAGAGGTTTCTGCTTTGTGTAAAAGTAAAAAGGAGAGTAAAAATAAATACGAAAGGTATTCCTGCAAATATTGCATTTCCGCCTTTTTGATTAACATGTACATTATTGCATTTCATAGGACGTCGAACATCATTTGTTTATGTTCTTCAAAATAATGTGCAAATTGGAACTTTATGATACTATAGTTACTTATCGCATTCAACATACAAACATACCATCAGATACCTTTTTAATGCGTGTAAAGCAATAACTTGGGTTCTTACCAGACGGCTACACTGCGCAATATGGATGAGACTACAGTATAAATCTATCAACTCTCGAATGATATCGATTCTTCCATAGACATCGACTGGTCGAAATGTAAGCCCTGAGCTGAATGCAATAATTACGTTCATCTGGATATTATTTAAACAGAAGTGAAAAAATTCAACATAGAATGAAGTGAAATATTAAGTTATACAGTATGATACACGGGTAGGACTGTTTTACGAATTCGTTCCGAAATTTCGGCATGGCCTGAGAGCTCGGCCTTTTAATGTAAATAACGATTACTCGTATCTCACGCCAAACACGGTTTTCTCGGTCACGGATAAAACAACACAGTAACAAGAAACCATTGTATTATTAGGCCGTGTGTGTGTGTTTCTTGTGTGTGTGCAGTAGGCCTATATGTATGAATACATTCTTTATAATATTGAATTATTTCTCTTCCGGCAGGTTAGCAATAGTTATTTGACCGAGCGAGTTGGCCGCGTGGTTAGGGTCGTGTAGCACTGAGCTTGCATTCGGGAGATGGTGGGTTCGAATCCCACAGTCGGCAGCCTCAAGATGGTTTTCCGTGGTTTCCCATTTTCACACCACATAAATGCTGATGCCGTACCTTAATTAAGGTCATGGCCACCTCCTCTCCAATCCTAACCCTTCCGCATCCTTGCGTCGCCGAAAATTTTCGGAGTGCCAGGCTGAGTGGCTCAGATGGTTGAGGCGCTGGCCTTCGGTCCCCAACTTCGCAGGTTCGAAACTGTCTCAGCCTGCTGGTATTTGAAGGTGTTCAAATACTTCAGCCTCGTGTCGGTAGATTTACTGGCACGTAAAAAACTCCTGCGGGTCTATATTCTGGCACCCCGGCGTCTCCGAAACCATAAAAGTAGATAGTGGGACGTAAAGCAAATTAACATCATTATTATTATAATCTTTCTTATCCCATCGTCGCCATAAGACTTCCTATCTGTGTCGGTGTGACGTAAAGCCACTAGCAAAATAAACATGACATGTCACTATCAGTTTCGCAGTCTACATACACCGTGATCCGATGTTCACTTTCTGATCATTTTCTAATTAATTTGTAACTCTTGCAGCCTTCATCGGTATCAACCTGATTTTAAACTGTGTCTGTTACCGCGCGCCACCAAAACCATGGTTTATTCAAAGAAATCAAACAGATATTTCAGTTATTTTAATACTAATAATGACGTATGTGGCTTCCGGAGAGGTCCTGTGCAGGTCTTTCAAACCGACGTCTTTTAGGCGGCCTGCACGTCTATGAGGATAGAGAGTTTCCTATGATGAACTCTAAGGCTGAAGACGGCACACACACCCAGTCCCCGAGCCATCGGAATTAACCAATGAACGTTATATTTCCTGACTCGGTCGGGAATTGAACCCGGAGAATCTTGGACCAAAGGCCAGTACGTTAACCTTTTAGCAATAGAGCCGAACATTTTGTGTCCTCTCCCCGCAGCTCTTTTGAGGCACACCCTCAATGGAGGTGAGCTCCATGTAAAACTTTTAACCTTATGCCAGCCCTTCTGTCAGTCTTAAATTTCTGACACCACAGGGAATCGAATCCGGACCTCCGAGGGCGCCATCTAACAGCGCTGACTTACACGACGGAGCTAGACAGTTTTAATGATATCACTAATACTTTCGATGTGATAACTCTTACTGAAACGCGCAGAGTACTTACATGTTCATTATCTCTGTTGCTGCTGCCTTTTTGCCAAAATTGCATAGCAGAGTAGACTATATTGTCTATTGAATCACGAGAGTCCGCCTATTTCCGGCTTTGCCACGAAATTTGAAAAGTTGTACGAGGGCTGAAACGGGCTCCACTCAGCCTCGAGAGGTTAACTGAGTAGAGGGGGATTCGATCCCCCATCCCCTACCCAGCCATCTTCCAAGTGGTTTTCCGTCGTTTCCCACTTCTCCTCCAGGAAAATGTCGGTGTAGTACCTAACTTAAGGCCACGGCCGCTTCCTTCCCTTCTCCTTGTCTATCCCTTCTGTTCTATCCATCCCCCACTATACCCCTGTACAATATAGCAAGTGAGGCCGCCTGGGCGAGGTACTGGTCCACCTTCGCAGTTGTATATTTCCAACGTCTCACGCTCCAGGACACTGCCCCTGAGGCGGTAGAGGTAGAATCCCTCGCTGAGCCCGAGGGAAAATAAGAACCATGGACGGTAAACAGATTAAGAAAGAAATAAAATCACGAGTACAAAATGAGGTCAACTGAGTAGATGGGATTCGATTCCCCCTCAGCCATCCTCGAAGTGGTTTTCCGTGGTTTCCCACTTTTCTTCCAGGCAAATGCCGGGATGGTACCTAACTTAAGGCCACGGTCTCTTCCTTCCCTCTTCCTTATCTATCCCTTCCAATCTTCCCATCCCCGTACATGGCCCCTGTTCAGCATAGCAGTGAGGCCGCTTGGTCGAAGTACTGGTCCTCCTCCCCAGTTTATACCCCGACCGAATATCTCGTGCTCCAGGACATTGCCCATGAGGCGGTAGAGGTGGGATCCCTCGCTGAGTCTGAGGGAAACCCTGGAGGGTTAACACATTAAGAAAGAAGAAAGAAAGAACACTGTCTCATGCCGTATTTCGAACCGCAAGAACGATATGCAAGCTCTCAGGACCGATGAACAAAGATTAATCCTATCCCAAATATAACAGTAACTACAGCAATAACACAGCAGAAAATTATCTTCCATTATTTAAGTATTGGTACACAAAAATCTCAGGGTAGCTTTACCATACATTTCCAGACAGGAATTTATTATGCATAGATTTCGTTTAGTATAGTTTTCATTTATTCCTTCTAACCAAAGTCATGGTAGGCTATGTTTGTACTGAATTATTCATCCTCAAACTGGTGAGATCACATGGAACTATCATTTCTGAGTACTCGTTAAGCCTGAAAAATATAGAGGAGCAATTACTATGAATACCCTCTGTTAGTGCGGTGGCTCACCTCTCCAGTCACCAAGTATATAAGTTAGGTAAATTGAATATTGCCTGTGAGGACTGCACGACCTGATCAGTGACAGTGATGAACAGGTGGTGAAGAAAAATAAATTATGGTGACTGGACAGTTTTAATTTCCAGTCATAGTTCTGGTTTCTAGATAAAACACTTAGAGGTGTTTTATTGACTCATCATCCGGAAATCAGTGCTCTGCGCTCAATAATTTGAACAGAAACAGTTAATTCAGGACTAATATCCCGCTCTGCAGACATGGAACTGCCTCGGTTTAACTGAAACGGTCTGTACATGTTCTCTCTTTGATGTTAAATTGGTTATCTATGCACATTTTCATGTACAATATGTCTACTTCGCAGTCACCCATATCTCTCGCTACTTTCGTATGCTGCTTTGCATATTACATGGCCGCAATTTGACGCAGATTTATTGAATGGAGTCAAGTTCAGGTATCTTTACAGAGTGTCCGATAAATAGTAGAGTAAGCCATACCCAAACCAAAACAAACCCCATGGCGCAATAGCTCCGGAGGGCCATTGCCTACCAAGTCACCGTGGCTCATCCCGAAGGTCTGCAGATTATGAAGTGTAGAGTGGTCAGCACGACGAATCCTATCGAGAGTAAGCAAAGCTCAGGAGAGTGCTGGATGTGAAAGGATGGTGACATAGTTCATTTTGCGCTAAGTGCAACTTGAGAAACATAATGAATATGGCAACGTCGCGCAGTACCTATACGTGGTTGTGTTGTCAAATAGTCCTGGAAAGGTAAACAAACGCTGAAGCATGTGTGTCATTTTTTACCGGCTTCCTCTGCTCAACATCACGAACAAGCGAGGTAAGTGGAGCCACTGCTTGAGCGAACTCGTGACAAGCTGTGTCCGTGCCATGCGCTTGCCACCGGCATTACCAACTCCTCCTTTATCAACAATTTCAATATCAATAATAATAATGTTATTGCATTTATGTCCCACTAACTACTTTTACGGGAGACGCCGAAGTGACGGAATTTAGTCCCTTAAGAATACTTATACGTGCCAGTAAATACCAACACGATGCTGGCTATTTGAGCACCTTCAAATACCACCGGACTGAGCCAGGATAGAACCTGCCAAGTTGGGGTCAGAAGGCCAGTGCCTTAACCGTTTGTGCCACTGAGCCCGGCTTCAACAATTTCGAAACTACGCCTCATATGATTATGAAACCAAGTGCGTTATTTTTCCTTTCCAGAGAAGCTTCGTTCCCCTCCGGCTTGATCTTCCGTTTACCAGAGGAAAAGTAACAAAACAACCATCTCACTGATGGCACTTCGATGAGTGGAAGGTAAAGGCTTCGACTTCCTGTAAACTCGGTACTTAGTGGGATGCAGTGGTTATCCCTATGCCTGGCCGCCTTTGCTTCCAGGCATTTCCCCGGTACTCACAGTTGGTGCAGGTTGAGTGAACCTCAGGGCTAAGTGCCATTCCAGAATTGGAATTCTCGACTTCCTGATGGGAATCGAACCCACATAATTTCAAGTAAACCTAGTACACCTTTACCACCTTGGCTAGGTAGCCCCTACCATTTACCAGACACCATATTTAGCATTATTGAATATTTTAGGTTTACCACATGGAGAAGGCAAGTCATTTGATGAAAGAAGGAAATGCAAGTTCAACTAATTGGGTCGTCGGTATAACCCGTTATCATCCTCGTGTCTGCCAATATGACTTCTGTCCAGGCAGATAAAAGTGTGTGTAACCGGGCGAGTTAGCCGTGCGGTTAGGAGCGCGCAGCTTTGAGCTCGCATCCGCGAGATAGTGGGTTCGAATCCCACTGGCGGCAGCCCTGAACATGGTTTTCCGTGGTTTCCCATTTTCACACCAGGCAAATGCTAGGGCTGTACCTTAATTAAGGCCATGGCCATTTCCATCCCATTCCTAGACCTTTCCTCTCCCGTCGTCGCCATAAGACGTATTTGTGTCGGTGCGACGTAAAGCAACTAGCAACACAAAAATGAGATAAAAGTGTGACAGATTCCTATGTAGAAATGATACGCTTCATACCTCTCTCAATAGACACCTCCATAATTATCCTGACGAGGCTCAGTCCACACCATTACTACCCATAGGTATAGTCCTGCGCGGATGTGGCAAATATCATCCGCACCCGCATCCGCGAATGGTTATCCGCGGATATTGCAACTATTTGACTATATTATACCCAATGTATTGAAACAAATAGACATGTTAACATAAGGGTACACTAGGCCTGATACCTCGCAACAGCCTCCTACTGTGGCATGTTTATGAGGATTTCCTCTTGCGATAAGTACCGGTTCTTTTTCGGAACCTGGGTTCCTTCCTTTCACTAATTGCGGGCAGGAGCCATTTAGGTCAGATTTAACGCTTTATGGACTCAAGGCTCTTTATATAACACCATTTTCCCATACCAGTGTTAAGGGTCGCCTCACCACAAGCAAAAATAACTGCATCAAATGTATGAAAGAGTAACTTGTCCAAATTTCTAGATATCAGAAACATTACCGCACTGCCATACAGTTTGCATCCATCACGGCACTAACTTCGCGGAAATCCTAATCCGTGCGGGGCTCTACCCATAGACCACTACATAATCAAGCCTTTTGGCATGGTCAATGACGCTATCCATATACCACTCAGCTGTTTACGATGAAAGTAAATTTAAATTCCTAAAAATTATTGTATGAGTATACTGTATGTTGAGTCAGTGTGATACCATTGCTAAAATTTTACTGTAGCACCTGGCAATGCAGTTAGCGAATCCCTTTTGGATGTGGGCAGCAGAATACACCCACGATACCTCCGGACTCTCGTCAGAGAAAACTAAAAAAGAAACTTGCTGTTGCTTTAAATTGGGGTGCATAGGTTGGCGAACATAGGTCGCCAGAGCGAGTTTGGGACTAATTCCACTTATCTGGGTCAATCTCATTTCTTTTATCTGTCCTATGTCATCAAAGGTTGCCTGGCCGAGGCGGTAAAGGCGTGCTCGGTTCGCCCGGGAGGACGTGGGTTCGAATCCCCGGCAGGAAGTCATAAAATGTAAGAAACGAGATTTCCACTTCTGGAGGTGCATATGGCCCTGAAGTTCACTCAGCCTACACCAAAAATGAGTACCAGGTTAATTCGTGGGGCAAAGGCGGCCGGGCGTAGAGCTAACCACTCTACCCCATCAAGTGTCCAGGTTACGAATGGTGGAAGCGTTTAGCTTCCATCCCTCCAAGGGCCTTCATGGCCTGTACGGAGATGACTTTGCTTTGATTTTTTGCTTTTGTCCTATGTCATCGATATCCCTTGTTCAACACTCGTTATCTTCCTTCCTTCCTTCCTTCCTTCCTTCCTTCCTTCCTTTCTTCCTGCCTTAAGGTTATCAGATTTACGACACATAGGAAGTCTTTAATTTGTACACACTTCTGGAATTGACTTTCCTTTTGCCTGAATTCTTCCAGTTTTACTCTAATGGGTGTTATGAGATGGATGGCTGCCCAGTTTTACTTCCGTTTTAAGGAAATACTCACCGTACAGTAAACTGCTTAAAAGGAAAAAATATACATTTCTAACCAAGTCTACGCGATGACGAGCCTACTGCTGATATCGTCATCCGCTTTAAGTGTAAGAGTGGACTCATAAAGTACTTATAAATTTCAAGTGATACATTATTCATAGAATTTGCGTTTCCTTTTGGTATGTTAATGTTCAGTCTTATTTGAAAAATAATGTATGTACCTTTCCTCTACATTTTCTAAATTAATTCATTTGGTGTATATTTTATACATTTTCACAACTTGCTTTACGTCGCACAGATACAGATAGGTCTTATGGCGACTACGGGATAGGAAAGGACTAGGAGTGTGAAGGAAGCGGCCGTGGTCTTAAATAAAGTACAACCCCAGAATTTGCCTGGTGTGAAAATCTGAAACCACGGAAAACCATCTTCAGGGCTGCCGACAGTGGGGACACAGCTCACAGCTGTGCGACCCTAGCCGCAGGGCCAACTCTCTTGGTATATATCTCGTAATGTACTTAGTTTTGTCTTCATTTAGTATGTGAAGAGGGATGGTAATCAGGTCGTTTTGCCTTTAAGACAACAAAAACCTTCTAAATTATGGTACACTTCCGTTAAACTGAAATTACTGAAGTCAATATTTAAGGTCTATTTTCAAACGCCCCGCCAGTATATCCACACTACATGATGCAACTTGTAAATGAAAGTATGTTGACTTGTTATCCTGTGTCGAAATCGAACTTTAACATTAAGTTTGGGAATACGTGCCATAACTCCAGCTGGACCTGCAGGAGATGACTTCACTGCAAGGGCAAATGCAGACAGCCAATATTGGACGATAACATCTCACGTCCCCTTCACGCTAGCAATACAGCGCAATAACTGTTTGGGAAAACGTGGCAGCATTCTATGAAGACGGAGTAAAATCGGAAGGATTTCAAAGAACAATTGAACCAATTTTTCCAGACAGACAAAGTCAGTAGTCTTCTAAAAATTTAATTACGATGAGATTTTACCAACAATTTCGTATGTTAATCACTTAAATGTGCACAATACATGAAACAGAAGTCAACTGTTAAAACGAACAAGAAAAATATATTTCTTTCCTAGTGGTTCAATGTCACACTGGATGGTTTCCGGCGAAACAGGGATATGGAAGGGCAAGAATTTGGAAGGTAGAGACAGTGGCCTTAATTAAAGTATAGCCCGAGGATGTCATTGATGTGAAAATGGGGAACCATAGAAGATCATTTTCAGGACTCCTGACCGTGGTCTTCGATTCCATCATCTCTCGAATGCTAGCTAACAGATACCTGGTCTTAACCGCGTAACCAAAACCCTTAGTATATAATAAATTAAACCAAGGCATATGGCAGTAGTGCTAGAGTGGAAATATTTTGATGTCACTATAACAACGTGCTTGGAGTTGTGATGGTGCCCACAGAATGTGTCATCACGTCATTCGCGTGACGGAGTTGAAGAGGAAATCTGCACATAGTATGGATAGGTGTGTAATGTTAACCCCTGTTTCTTCTCAGTAGTCTTACAGAGCTTGATTTCTCCAGTTCCACGCCGTCATATCTCAAACTTCAAACTTATGGGAATCGATCTTATGTTAACAGGGTTTAAATCACTTAAAAGAACTTCCAAATACGACGATGAACTTTTTAAAAACATAAATGACGTAATAATGCATTATTAACAGAATGACATACATTTTATAAACCTTAAAACTACCGTCTTCTTGGCAATTAGGTTGCTCGTTTTAACACACTTGTATATATTTGGAAGGGACATTAAGGCGACACTCTGAAGATAAAAATCGATATTTTGGTCAGTTTGATGAAACTGTTTAATGACTGAAATTGAAGGGATTGAGTTTCTTTTTTCTTGTCGCGAAGTTATTCCGCTGAATTCAAACAATTTATCACTGTAATTATGCTGTGTTTGTCAATTGTAATTTTACATTTAAATCCCATTTTCTCCCATAATATTCTGCCAAATGTAACAATATTTGTATGGTATATGTATCCAGGCTATATTAAGAAACCTGCTTATAGGATTTTTGATTACAGAATTTTTTCAATTAGTAGGGATTTTTTAGTCCAAAATTTTAGAACGTAAAAATTACACAAACTTTAGTACGATATATCGCCTTATATAAAGTATGTACAGAAAAATCGATATGTAGTGCTTTTAAAAGAATTATTATCTACCTAATTACGAATATACGTTAACATGTTAATTAAATTTCATGAAAAATGGAATTAAAAATTTCAGAAAATAATTGTGGAAAAACTATTAAATGTTCGTGATATCTCTACTTGTATGTAGGTGACATTCCCACAAAGGTTCGTGTAAATCGATGCATTAAGTAAAAATATATTTTTTCTCCGGAATGTCGCTTTAATTCCTTTCACATTTTAATCCATAAAGTAGGATTATTCAGCCTGGAGAGGCCACAACCCCCTCTACAGCAGCGATAGAGCAGTTGCCGCATCACTCACTCACTCACGTACGCAGCGAAGAATGGCTCACAATCAGCTGTTCAGTGTGTACCGAGCTATTGGTGACCTCTGCTTCAGTTCGTGTATGTCCTAGTGGAAGTTTAAATAAGCATTTCAGGCACTTTATGCTCTCATATCATCCCTAGGGAAAAAAATGCTTAACAAACACGGAGGAATATTTGTGCTGTTTACGGCGATGATGCGGTAACAGATGGAACATGCCAGAAATAGTATTCTATGTTTCAAGGTGGAATTCGATCCTTAAAGGACAAACGTCATACTGTAAGACCCATTGTTACAGATAAAGAAAGACTCAAGGTGTTAGTTGAAAGTAACCCAAGGGTGACAGCGGGAGAAATAGCACAATTGCTGAATATATCGTCCCGTAATGTGAGGAAACACATTAAGAGGCTTGGTTACATACTTCATCGCGATGTTTGGGTGCCACATGAACTCAGTAAACGGAATTTGGTACATCGCGTATCCATTTATTATTAATGCGTAATAAATGTGATCCATGTCTGAAGATTCTGGTGACGGATAATGAGAAGTGGGCCATATAAGACAACATGGTGAGGAAAGAGCCATGACGAAGGAAGTGTTACATCCGCTCGAAGTTGCTAAACCAAATCTACATTCCGTAAACCATCATGAAAAGTTTTCATTCCCCTCCCTGAGAGGCAGGGGCGGGCCATCTAGAAGGTAACGCCTTCTCTCTGCCCAGGAGATTCGGCGGGGTTGTGGGTTTAATGGAGTAGGAGGATGGACTAACCGGGAAAGTACTGCTTCACATTTTAAAGACATTCATGGTGAAGCCTTGAAAATGTTATTACGACGCTGGAAATATGCTCTACTAGTGTCTCAATATTCGCACATTAGTTGTAATAAATTCTGTTTCACGATACCACATTAGACTACACACTTGAACTTGTGGACTGGAGGCACCGTTTCATGCACTGTAATTTTAACAGCATTATGCGCACTCCCAAAGGAACGCAATTAACGGCTTTGAGTTACAACTTCGAAATAACAGTTTAAAGCTTAAAGCACATATTCTCACGAATTATGATCTCATTACACTCCAATATATTCTAAGTTTGGAGGATTATGCTCTTCAGCTGAATACAGGAACGACGTAAAAAATGGTGGTGATGGAGATTATTGTTTTAAGAGGAAGTACAACTGCGCAATCATTCGTCTCTTAACTCCGTTCAGAAGGGTAAAAAAAAGGGAACAGATCATTCCATCCAAAGAATAAAGGTATCGGCAATAGGAAGGGACGGTGACGAAGGTCGAAAGATGAAGGATTTCCTAAGACTTGCAAACCAGTACCGTTGAGGTCAAAAGAGACCAGGATTTGACGAAGAGAGGTCGAGCAGAAAAGATGAAAATGATGAGTCTGGCACAAGTAAATGGAAGCAGTTCCAGAGTCACTTAAGGGCTCCGTGTTCACCAACCCACGTTCTCGAAATGACAGTCCCGTGTGGTCTCCCTGCAGTCGTCTCTTACGATAGGCAAAGGATATCGTGGGCCCACCCACATGGGTTTACTCACGAACAGTGAGTAAACGTCATAACCGCACTGCATATGCAGTTTAAAACCGGTCAAAAATCTGAATATATTTTGTGGAGACAAAATTCCGTTCGTGAGCTTGCATTCGGGAAATAATGGGTTCGAATCCCACTGTCGGCAGACCTGAAGATGGTTTTCCGTGATTTCCTATTTTCACACCAGGAAAATTCTGGGGCTGTACTTTAATTAAGGCCACGGCTGCTTTCTCCCAATTTCTGCCCTTTTCCTAGTCCTTCGTCTCCATAAGACCTATCTGTGCCAGGTGCGACGTAAAGCAAATTGTAAAAAAGTCTGCTCGTATCACCATTTGGAACGTCTGGAAGTTATGTATGCCCACTTGACGGCGTGGATGGAGAAGTTGCCGATGTGACTCCCAGCCATGCAAGTGCAATGCTAGTTGCTTTACGTCGCACCGACACAGATAGGTTTTATGGCGACGATGGGACAGGAAACCTTTACATGGGAAATATTAATGATCTACCAAAGTAAACTGTATTTCAATTGACTATCAGGGAAGCGGGTAAAAGGAAACATAAATGTTTCTACGTTGAGTGCTGAGAAATAATAATAATAATAATAATAATAATAATAATAATAATAATAATAATAATAATAATAATAATACTTGCTTTACGTCCCGCTAACTACTTTTACGGTTTTCGGAGACGCCAAGGTGCCGAAATTTAGTCCTGGGGGAGGTCTTTTACGTGTCTGTAAATCTATCAACACGAGGCTGACGTATTTGAGCACCTTCAAATACTACCGGACTGAGCCAGTATCGAACCTGCCAAGTTGGGTTCAGAAGGCCAACGCCTCAACCATCTGAACCACTCAGCCCGGCAGAGTGCTCAGCAAGAAGGCTGGTTGAATCTCAAACAGCCCCACCAAGAGCTGTTATAGACAGCCTAGATGTAACTTAAGAGGCACCCCAGAGAAATGAGGAGTGACGTAGTGTCCCATTACTTTCTATGTCCGACTCGTTAGCTGAATGGTCAGCGTACTGGCCTTCGGTTCAGAGGGTCCCGGGTTCGATTCCCGGCCGGGTCGGGGATTTTAACCTTCATTGGTTAATTCCAGTGGCCAGGGGGCTGGGTGTTTGTGCTGTTCCTAACATCCCTGCAACTCACACACCACACACAACACTTTCCTCCACCACAATTACACGCAGTTGCCTACACATGGCAGATGCCGCCCACCCTCATCGGAGGGTCTGCCTTACAAGGGCTGCACTCGGCTAGAAATTGACATACGAAATTAATTATTACTTTCTATACCGAGCCAGAAGGGGCTATTATATATCAGTCTGCCAAGTCTACTTTAATGCACACATCAACTGACCTGATGACTGCTATTTTCACACTGTTTATAACAGTAACATTCTGCATAAGCAATGGCATTATTTCACTCACTTTCACTTTGCAAGAGTATACGATGTGATTGAGACAAGTCAATGAAAGTAATACATTTATTCCAGACGGAAACAGACGTCACAATGCTCTGTAAACGCTATGCCTCACCAGAAATGAATCCACTAGTTATTATTAGGCACGGATAAAGGAATTTGGAAGGAACTGAAAACCGGTGCGGCGATTACTAGACAGACATTCTGACTACCGGAGGCTGCAGTGAGTTACAGTTTTTTAGCCTTTACTCCAGTTACTCTCAAGTTTACGTTATGAAAAGTTGTGAACGCATAAATTCCACTCCCACTGTACTTTCACCACATTGTAAGTCCTCATTTAAAAATCGTTCTGTGTTCGCTGTCCTGCGCACAAAGTAACAAGGTTAACACATCTTTTCTTTCTTTACACCTACAATCTTACCACCGCACGCACGCTTGGATAATACTGTCAGTGATATGTGTAATACCTGGGAGTTCGTTTACTAAGAAGATCACAGGGAAAACAAGTTAACATGTTGGAATGGTGAATTTTATTGTCGTCTGGAACATTAACGATATGAATGTTCTCCCTGAACCTCGGAATAAGATTAAAGGTGAACCCAATGTGGTCGGGGGTGGTGGAATATATCCACAGAACCCTTTGCCTGTTGCAAAGAGCTATTCAAAGATGCTAGTGATTTTACGTCCCACCGACACAAATAGGTCTTATGGCGAAGGTGGGATAGGAACGACCTAGGAGTTGAAAGGAAGCGGCCGTGGCCTTAATTAAGGGACAGCCCCAGCATTTTCCTGGTGTGAAAATGGGAAACCACGGAAAACCATCTTCAGAGCTGCCGACAGTGGGATTCAAACCCACTATCTCCCGGATGCAAGCTCACAGCCGCGCGTCTCTAACCGCATGGCCAACTCGCCCGGTGATTCAAAGATGAACCGCCTGTGGTACTTAATTTTGAGAGCCTTAGTGGTGACCAGGGCATCACCGAGTTGTGTTTAGCATTGTTTTCACTCTCTTACGTCAGGCTCCTCAATATTTCCTATTTTACCTTCTTGGTCTACTCGTCAGCGATATTAGGTTCGCGAGGCCTAGGGATTCATTCATTTTTACGCCCTTCGTAGCCCTTCACTTCCTAGAAGTGTCGGTCCTCTACTACTTTTTTCTATGATTAGTGTTAAGAGAGAATGGTTGCCTAGTTGTAATTTCTCTTAAACCTAGTTATCACCCAAAGAAGTAAAATTCTTGGCTTATGGAAGATGATATGCTGAAAAATCTCTCAGCGTGTGAATTGTCCCTATATGAGCACTTCTTTCACATAAAAGTGGGCACCTTGGAAAAGACGGTTATGTTTCGCCCTCTAAGTGAAGATAAAGGAACGGTATATGAGTCAACATTTTGGTATTTCACTTTGTATTTAATTATTATCGGGATATTTGTGTAGATGTGAAGATTATGTATGTCAACAGTCACTGAAGTCACTTAATTGTTATATCTACACTGTTTAGCACGAACGTCGTTACAAGACGAGGAGTTTTGGATAGGATATATCCCGTCCTTTAACATACTCATTTCTCTAGAATGCTAAATGGATGATTGAAATCTGTAATTTGAAGGTAGGGTGAGGGATCATCCCTTCCGAATTCCTGTGTACAATAACCATCATATCTTCTGGTTAAATTAAAGATCTCACACTGCATGACTGACAGTAATAAAACTAAACAAGAGTTAAAACTCCATCATGTTCCAGAGCCTCGTTACTTTGTTTTGGTAGCTGAGGATTGTTATACAACAATACTGGTTGACAAGTTCGAACAAATGCAGACTTCGCCTATGACACACTGTAAGTCGACGTATTTAGCTAGAAAACTAGTTTTCCTACGGACCAACTCATTTCACAAATTAGTCATTATACAAATTATTTATAAGAACAAAAATTAAGTTCCCATAAGAAAATCAGTATTTAATTTCATCGACTACAAATGTTAAAAGCATGGTTTCTTTCTGGGAATTTAAATTTTGATATAAAGGCCAATTTTTAAATTGGAGGCACATGCTTCCTCTAGTACACCGTCACTGCCATTGTCCTACATAGGAGGCTTGTAGCGGTGTCTCAACGGGTCGGTAGATGCAGAGTGGGTCTCGGCCCTCAAGTGACCACGGCTGGTTCAACAGCTCTACACTCTGACCGGCCAACCGAGCAGAGGAGGAGAGCCCACGGCTCTACCGTGGTCCTGCGCCTCTGCATTCGGGAGACGGGACAGGGCTGGACCTCACGGCTGGCCCCAACCGTCGACTGTTCTGAGAATGGTTTTCCGTGGTTTTCCATTCTCCTGCACTAAGGCGAATGTCGGAAACTGTCCTAGTATAGTCCACGACCGCCAACCCCCTCACCTTCTCCGTGCATCTCCTTCAACGTAACAAATCTCCCAGCCCGAGAGACGGCGTTACCGTTTAAGAGGCCCGCCTCCCCCTTCAGGGGAGGAATGAAAACATTTTAATAGTACTAATGTCTCAACGGGGCACTAGCGGCCATCGTCTTAGAAAGTTGTAGCAATCCAACTAATGAGCCCACTGCTACATTGGGGCGAAACGCCGGTAATTTCACGATTGAAAAGGCACTTAAATGTTATTTATGCATTGTTTCTTGTGACACAGAACAATAATTGTTCTTAAATAATTAATATAATTTACAGTAATACCTATAAACCGAAAGGAGATATTATTTATACATAATACGGATAACATTTACATTAAGCAGAACACGCAGGGAAAGAAAGCAGTCATACGACGAAGTTTAATCCCTCCTGAAGCAAACGAGTTTACTGTTGAAAGACGCAGTTCTTGCCACAAACGGCGCATACCTATGCTGTAGAGATACTATCTGCGCACTTTTTAGCGATAGATTTACACCCTAGTCCTGAAGCGGTCGACCTCGCCGATCTTTGAGATTCGTACTGGCAATCTTTGAAACACAAACTATGAATCGCTTATACATCGCTGTGCGACGTCTGGCGTACACTTTACGTACTAGTACTGTTGTTATTTACACAGCAAAGCCAAACTATAGAATTCACTCTAGGAATAAGATTCGCATCGAGAAATGTTATATAATGTGTGTGTTACACAGTTGTTGACTTAAAATAACAAAGGTTTAGAAAATTCATATCGATCGATCATATTATCGACTCAATTCAGATTTCATTTCCATTCAGTTGGCAGTACTAACGGAACCGGAAAAGCTCCCTCATTACTCCTCAAACCCGTACACAAATCTATCGCTAAAACGTGCGCAGATAGTACTTACATTTTCATATGTATTTCCAGATGATTGTCTTCAACGTTTTAGTAACTGAAGTTCAATAAACTAACTTTTTTAATGATATCAGTCTCAAGAGTTCAGTTAAAAGATACTATAGCACATGGAATATAGGATACATACTCCAATAAATAATGATAATAATAATATGGATTCTCCTCTTCTTGTGTCTAAAACCGGGCTCATTTTCAAGGAAAATAAAAAATTCACACTGGATGTGAGTATAACTATCAAACAATAGTTAAGATTCCAGATCCACGTTACTTTGTTTTATTGTTGAGGGTGATTATATGACAATACTGAGTCGCAAGTTCGAGCAAATGCTGACTTCCCCTGCCACGCTCTGTTAAGTCAATGTATCTAGTCTATTTAGCTAGAAAAGTCTTGTTGTTATTATTTATTCCGACGGAACAATAATATGTGTATAACAACCTTTCAATTGCTAAAGATTAAAAGTGACGCCAGTAATTAAGAATTAACTATATTTTACCACTTAGCATCGGTATAAACTTTATTCTTTTTAATTCAGTTTTCTCCTTTATTGGTAACTAGGCTTCCTTCATATCAATCAACTTTCAGTCCATGTAGTATAGGTTTGCAAATAGTGAATGTGCCACAAAATTGATTATAGCACCTATTTTAAACTTATTGGAAACAGAGTATTACACTTCAGGCCCATGTTTTTATTTTCCACGACCATTATTACCTTATAGACCGGGGATGGCGAACCTTTGACACGCGTGCCACTAGACGACACGCGAAAACGACTTCTGTAGCACGTCAGACAACATCTATATATACAAAATAACATGTCCTGACTGACTGAAAGATTCATCACTGTCGAGCCAAAACTACTGGACGTACTGAAGTGAAATGTTTAGGTCACACCTGTACAATGTAGGTGCTCACTAAGGCAGGATTCTTGGATATTCCGTCGCAAAGTGGTTGAAAACGGGGCAAATTTTTAAAATGGGTGTATCTATATCTCAGAAACTTTACAGTTTAAAGACGAAAGAAAATGAATTTGGAATCTCCTTTCAAAATAAGGAATCATATATTGTTTTGTTTTCAGAAAATCCTCTTAAGGAGTTGATAAAAGGTGAAAAATGTTTTGAATATGTTTTATGAGAATACTTAAATCTCAAAACTGAAGATTTTATGACAATTGGTATTTGTAATATCCTTTAAAAATAAAGAAATACTTTTTTTTGTTTTTTTGGAAAATATACTTAAGAGGGGGTAAACAGGAGTGACAACGGAGGTGAATATTTAAAAAATTGTGTATCTACAATATATCCCGAAAACGTAATATGTTACAGACGTAAAAACTGGTATTTGGAATATCCTTTCAAAGTAAAGAAACACGCATAATTCATTTTCTGAAAATTCTCTTAAAGGGAGGTGTGAAAGGGGGTGAATTTTTAAAATGAGTTTATCTACAGTATATCTCAAAAACGTAACATATTACAGACATGAAAATTGGTATTTTTAATCTCATTTTAAAATAAAGTAACACGTATTTTTTTGTTTTCGGAAAAAAACAATTCTGGGGGTAAAAATGCGTGAAAATTGGGTTGAATTAGTTTTATTAGGATACGTGTATCTCCAAAACTGAGGATATTACAGACGTGAAAATTCGTATTTGTAATCTCCTTTAAAACAAAGAAACACGTATTGTTTTGTTTTCGGACAATTCACTTAAGGGAATGTAAAAAGGACGGAAAAAAAGAGTTGAATTATTTTATGACGATACGTATATCTCAAAAACTGAAGATGTTACAGACATTAAAATTTGTATATTTGGAATCATGTTTAAAAATAAAGAAACGCGTATCTTTTTGTTTTCGAAAAATCCACGTAGGGGGTGGGGTGGGTAAAAAAAGTGAAGGAAGGAAGTATTGAATTCTTTTTATGAGGATACTTATATATAAACTACTGAAGATGTTACAGACCTGAAAATTGGTATTTGAAATCTCCTGTAAAAGTAAAGGAACGCGCATAATTTATTTTCTGAAAATTCACTTAAGGGGAAGTGTTAAAGAGGGTGAATTTTAAAATGAGCATATCCACCATATATCTCAAAAACTTAACACATTACATTAATGTCAAAGGCCTTTTTGTGGATAGCTAGTTAAGCTCCAGATTTAGAGTGTCTTTGTTGCCGTAGAATGCCAACTACATGATGATAATTCTGACGGCAAGACCAGCTGCCGCTGCCGATGTCCAGTCGAGTTCCTCCGGACCCCTCAAATACCCTGAGATACTGAATTTCGGTATTTTAAATATATCATTTAAAAATAAAGTTACAGGTTTTTGTGTCGAAAAAATAAAGGACTCGGGGTTGTAAAAAGACTGAAAAAGTAGTTACTTTCAAGGATACTTATATCTCAAAAACTGAAGGTTATAAATATGAAACTGTGTATTTGGGATCACCTTATAAATAAACACGTATTCTTTTGTTTTCGGAAAATTCATTTAAGGGGAGGCGGGATAAATGAATGAAAAGTGAGTTGAATTCTTTGTTTGAGGATACTTATGTCTCGAAAATGAACGATGTTACGGGCGAAAAAATTGGTATTTGAAATCTCTTTTAAAAATAAAGAGACACGTATTTGTGGCAAGGGAGGGAATTGGGTGGAATAAACTTAAGGGGGGTATAAAAGGAGTTGAATTCTTTTTATGAGGATACAAATAAGAAGTAGACTTAAAAAAATAGACCCCTAATGGGGCTTAGAATGGGAGGGGTGTTGAATGATTACAAAAATACTCATTTATATGAAACCGTTTAAATTATGAAGTTAAAATTTCAGTTGCTGTCCTAGGTGTCCCAAAACCGTTTGACGTACGAACCGAGAGCTATTTTACAGACTAAGCTGACAGTATCTTGCTAATACTAAAATAGTTTAATATTTTAACATGTAATAAATAGGCCGAAAATCTAACAACAAAGTAAATTTTAACATTACGCTTTAATAAAGTAGTATATCTCATATAATTATATGACCGCATTATTTACATGTTTTATTAGGTTAAAGCAAAAAATATAACTTATTATTAAAAATTACCTGTTTTTAATGTATTTTTCAGTGATGTTTGCAAAATAAAATCATGAAACTTTATATGTATTGCAATCTAATACCAAAATGAAGTCAGATGACGGGTTTCATTATGATTTTAAAGTAAAATAATCGATGGCACACTAGGCAGGTAATTATTATTCCTGGTCTCCTTTGGTAGATAAGGGTGAAAGTGCCAGTTTCCAAGGGAGCTCTATTATTAGCTTCTACTGGAAACAATGTTTTTGGCACTTACACCCTTTTACATATTAGATCCCCAATTATTGAATAACACTCATGTGATAGGAAAACACAGGTAGGAATTCTGGTATTGCGGTAGACTTGGTGAACATCACTATAAAAATATTCAATTTTTAAATTTCATGATACACACGGTTCTGAGCTTGTGAATGCCATGTCATTTGATCTTCTTCGCTTCGATGACGAGTAGCTCTATCCATGTTAATGTTCTGTCCTCGCATCCAGGACAAACCACTTCATTAAGTTATTTTTAAATCAGGAGCTCTGGATTATAATTATTTACCGAGTAGACAAGTGTTGATTTCACAAGGGGTTCTTTTCGTATTGCTTACAAGTTGTGCATTGCGACTTATGTAGCGTTCTATTCTAAGCTCACTTCGCCACGCATTCCATCATACAAAGTAGCACACTAACAACAGAACCATTTCCACCAAGAGTATGTTACGTAAGGAAAATTGATTGCCTAGACTATTCACAAATTAGTCATTATTGTTACACTTGTATGAATTGTGCAATTCAATATTTTCTCACCCTAACTAACATGTACCTGAGAAAATAGCGTACTTCTACAACAGCTCTCACATTAAGCGCCTGAGCAATTCAAAGTCTAGTACTTCAAGGAGATACTTTTCCACCTCTCTAGATACTGGAGAACGCGAGAGGCTGTTTTTAGTCCGGCTGAAATAATTTAAAACTTCATTAACGTGTGGGTTTGTATGCTAGGCTGCTTATGGCACACGTGAAACAACCACTCTCGTTACATTCTAATGTACATGTATGTGAAATACTAGCAGCATATCTTCATTTGCAAGGCGGGTTCTTTTACGCTGAAGAGAAAGCGGGTGCTTTTTAAGAAATCATTACTTAGTCAGACGGCTAAAATGCTGAAATATCTGTACTGCTCCCAACGATGACGAGATCTTGAAGATTATTATGAACACACAACGTATTAATGTAACAGGAATCCACACAAGGTTCAAAGTAGGATAATGTGTTTCTTCTTATATTTACGTGAAGGTGATCATTACGGAATATTTCCCAATGTTTGGTGTCATGGTTTCTCTTCAAGAAATTATAACATCGGTAAATTAAACTATTTCATGTATTTAGAAAGAAGTTCAGATACGATAAGGTTAAATAGAAAGGTACCTAGTTAAAAAGAGGGTACGTGGCAGAATAATACAGTGAGTTACACTCATCGGTTGGCCTTCAGTCGCGCCCAGCTTACCTGCCTCTAGTTGACTCATAACATCCCGCTACACATCGCAGCGACAACACGGGAAAGCCCGCACTTCGCAGATCACGTCCGTGCTCAGAACGTGTATTAAGTGTTGATCTGTCGCCCCAACTGTTCTCCAGTAGTGAAGTGTTACTTCTCATTATGCCTCCACATGTGCACACGGTAGAGAAAAGGGTATTTATCGATAATTATGTGAAAACCGAGTCTTGCAGGAAAGTCGTTAGATGATTTGTAACAAAATGTCCAGGTGTACGCCCTCCTCATATAGAGACCGTGCAAAAACTCGTAAACAAATTGAGAGGAACTGTTAAGGAGGGATAAGAAGTGAAGTGTTAAGAAAACACGTACTTAACGAGAAAAAAATAAAATCGCAGAAAGATTAGAACATACGCCTAATAAAATCCCTAAGACAACTTGGACAAGAAGGCGGGATTCGAAGAGCTCAGCATGGTGGGCTACGAAAATGTTAAAATGTAAACCATTTCCAACATGTCATAGGCTACGAGCTTATTTTTTTTAATTCTTAACTATTAATTTTCTTAAGTCTTATTTTCTAAATTTTAATTGTTATCTCATGTCATGCACGGATAAAGTGAGCGAATTGCTGTCTTATTGCTATGCCATGGAGCGGGGAGTGATGAGTCAACGGGAGGCAGGTAAGCTGGGTGCGCTTGTCGGCCAATCGATGACAGAAACTCGCTGTAATCCTCAAACATTGACCTCCGGATCACCTATGGGTAGGGGTGGTAGAATTCATCCACAGTATACCCTGTCTGTCGTAAACGGTGATTAAAAGCGGGAATCTCTGGAAGCTCTAATGCTAGTAGCGTGTCTAAACTTGCAACACTTGTACATGGCTCCTCGCTTTCATGCTTTCTTCCCATGGTCGAGTCTTTCATGTTCACACCTTTCGTGATGGTACCTTCATTTTTAGAAGGATCGGATCTCTTCCATATTTTTGAGACTAGCTTAACGCTGAACCATCATTAGTTCATGCAGGACACTTACAAGTAGAAATTACGGGGCTGGAAGCCATCTAGAATATTAAGAACTATATACAGGGCGTATCATAACTATATTGACAAAAATTTTAGGGATGGTCTTCCTCTTATGGTGCAACAGATTGGCGGAGAAAATGTTTTCTTTTCGAGAAAATTAGGTTACTTTGTTATTTCCGGGCACGCGATTCAAATTGACGATCTCAACGTATTTGCTATTCCAAAGCACAAACCACTGCCGTGTTTCAGCGAAGAGAAAGGGAGGCAGAGTAAGTGGTGTGTATGTGTATACTCGAAATCTTTAGTATCCCGTGGCCAGAAATCTTCATTTCAGACAAGAAATCAGTACAGCCCGCGGAACCACCCAGAACCTGCTCACACACTCCCTCTCATTGGTCACATCCATCAGACGCGTTAACACATGCACACATCTGAAGAGTGAGGGGAGGTGGAGCAAACGGAAGTACGAGGGTATCTAGCATGAACAAAACGCGGAGAAGAAGGTACTTGCTTCCCCGCCTGCCCACACGTCCCACTGGCTCGACAATGAAGGGAGAGGGGAATGAAGGCAGGAACCACACGCCTATTTCAAGGCAACAGACGCAATGTGTATGTCAACTCATTCAGGGTCAATTTCTCCAGTGTCTTTGTAATTCTTGTATGCGAGGTCTGGCTGAAACGTTAGCGACTATGACTTCATTGTCAAATGGCATAGCGTTCAACCATTGTAAGAAAGAACTACCCTTATTTTCGTCAATACAGGCCCTGCTAAATACTACTACTATTATTACTACTAATATAATAGGAATAATATTTTTATCCTCAAAAACCAAAGAAAAAATAACCTGGCATTTAAATAATTATGCTTATCGGAGACACAAGGGCGTATGGAAAACCGTTCCTAGGAAGTTATGGTTAGCGCTCATGAAACAATTGAATGCCATATATTGGGGTGGGATTACATCGTGCACACTTCATCGCAATTAAATTACAGTTAATAAATTGTTTTCCTTGATTAGGAAAAGCAAGTATAGCCAGAATGTTTAACCACTGAAACATCTTAACCAGTCCCCGAAACAATGGAGTTGGGAGTGGCCTCTAAGTGCGCAACGTCGCAAGCCACACATCCTGGAAGACGAACACATGTGACGTTGTCTTGGTTTACCTCTCCCTCATTCTCAGGTTTGGTCCCCCTGTGGGTGGGGGCGGTAGAATAACACCCACGGTATCCCCTGCCTGTCGTAAGAGGCGACTAAAAGGGGCCCCAGGGGCTCTGAATTTTGGAGCGTGGATTGGCGACCACGGGGCCCTTGGCTGAGTCTTGGCATTGCTTCTACTTACTTGTGCCAGGCTCCTTACTTTCATCTATCCTATCCGACCTCCCTTGGTCAACTCTTGTTCTTTTCCGACCCCGACGCTATTAAGTTTGCGAGGGCTAGGGAGTCTTTCATTTTCACGCCCTTCGGGCCCTTGTCTTTCTTTGACCGATATCTTCATTTTTCGAAGTGTCGGATCCCTTCTATTTTTCCCTCTGATTAGTGTTATATAGAGGATGGTTGCCTAGTTGTACTTCCTCTTAAAACAATAATCACCACCACCAATCACCACCTCTCAGGTTTGGCCAAAATCTTCGCCCAAAAGTTACCCATTTCCTTTTCCACCCGGAATTCTCGTGATCGCAATTGTACATGTTTCATCGTTCGACTCGCACAGGATTGTCCTCGTCTCTTACAGGCAATATCCACAGTTCGTTTATTAAACAGCCTTAACCGCACACACAGTGCACGAACATACTGTAATTGCGACATACTTGTCAGTCAAGGAATGCACAGGATCGTTTCCCCTTCGTCTGTTTGTCGCAGTAACTTTCTTTTTATTTAATATGCTCGAAGATGCAACGCTGTCGCCCCACAAATTGTGTATTCCTTCACTCAGAACATTATAAAAAAATGAAATTCTGAACGAAGGAAAGAATACGCCCAATGATGTGATTATGCCCACCTCCTACTTCGATTCACAGTTCACAACGGTGTAGTAGCAACTTCTGGACTCTGTTCAGGATGTGTGGTGTGTCGCCAACGACCTGCAGAGCTGTCTGTGTTCTTGATAGAAGTTCATCTTTTCTTTCGTCCGGCTTCATGGCTAAATGGTTAGCGTGCTGGCCTTTGGTCACAGGGGTCCCGGATTCGATTCCCGGCAGGGTCGGGAATTTTAACCATCATTGGTTAATTTCGCTGGCACGGGGCTGGGTGTATGTGTTGTCTTTTCATCCTCATCACGACGCGCAGGCCGCCTACGGGAGTCAAATCAAAAGACCTGCACCTGGCGAACCGAACTTGTCATCGGACACTCTCGGCACTAAAAGCCATACGCCATTTCCATTTTTTTATCTTTTCTTTCTACAGGGTTTGCATAGTAGCCAATTTGTGCAGAACAAACTTTACCCTGCCTACTGGGGCCGGGAAGCTACTATGCGAAACGAACGAGAAACTTGTGCTTTCACACTGAGCATTACCTCTGTCTCCCACTTCCCTTCCCTTCCCTTCCCTTCCCTTCCCTTCCCTTCCCTTCCCTTCCCTTCCCTTCCCTGACGAACAGCAACAGGTAACACATACTCAACAAAATAATATCAGCACAAGCATACATCCTGGATTCTTTCCAGTTGCTCTCAAACATTCAGAACACCCCAATTAGAGGTGCAGCTAACGTAATCCTCAAAATACGAAATCACGGCTCCACTCCCTGCAATAATTCTATTGTTGTCAGTACAATTCGAACAAGGAACAAGGCCCCTGTTCAGCATAGGAGGTGAGGCCACCTGGGCGAGGTACTGATCATCCTCCCCAGTCGTATCCCCCAACCCAAAGTCTGAAGCTCTAGGATACAGCCCTTGAGGTGGTAGAGGTGGGATCCCTCGCTGAGTTCGCGGGAAAAACCGACCCTGGAGGGTTGACAGATTAAGAAGCAGAAGAAGAAGAAGAAGAAGAAGAAGAATATTGCCATTGAGAATTATATAATCGTGGTAGCAATTCTGTCTTGAATATTTCTGTCCAGTCTGTACGACTGCCACCATTCGATAAAATTTCTGGAGATGGTCCCCATAGCACCCAGAAGCAGTAAGACGTTGCTTGGCAGAATATCAGGCTTCATAGCCTGAGTCATGTCATTAAATTAATAATAATAATAATAATAATAATAATAATAATAATAATAATAATAATAATAATAATAATAATAATTTTATCATCTGTATTCCTGGCACAGGCCCGAGAAAAACGTAGCTTCCACCTAAGTCTCAGCCTCATATGGCTGTGATTGTATGGTATCTGCTGAGTTGTGGTTGTTGTGAGTAATGACACTTAGAGGGCAACTAGTGGGTCTGGATGTTATACTCAAGGGTGAGTTTTGTTACAATAACACTTTCTACTCCGGTAAGGGAGACAACGGCAAACTACCTCATTCCTCATCTCGCCTTCTACGCCTCAGTATCACGCCGCCATCGGTCCTTGTAATTTCCATGTAACCTTTGGTGGTGCTATCTGGGGATCGAACTAGTCTTTGGGATGAAACATTAACACACAGTAAAAAAGTGAGATGATGATGGAGAAAAACAGAAATACATTTGAGGAGCAAGCATTGCAACAGTTGCGACATTGCTTGTTGTTAGAGAATTGTTCTTTTCAGCCATCTAAGAACCCATAATCAACTACATTGACTACCAATTACCTGTCAGAAAATGCAAAGTTTAAAAAAGAGACGTCTTCAGCTTGGATGGAACATAGCTTTGTGGTTCACTGAAACTACATCTGAAATGAATGCCGGTAGTAGTTTTACTACTGAGGCCAAGACAGCTCATCACTGACCTAACTGCTCAATCGCTGTTCAAGTCAGCAAGTAGATGTCCATGACGATATGATGATAATGATGATGATCCGGCTGCTGGCATGATTGTTAAGGCGCTAAGCCTATTTGGTCTAACACTGTGGTTAGCTGGTTCGAGTGCAGTTGGTGAAAAACATTTTTACTATCAGAATTTCAGCCAGTAGGGTGGCTGTATTCAGTTCCAAATCTCTCCGCAGGGGTCATATGGAGTTAGAGTCTATGACAATTTGAGAGGACTCCTTGATGTTATTCAACAGGAGGTAAGTACCGACACAGCATTTCACCCTCTCTCTACCTCGTTACTATCATGATCGCACACCTAGACGATCAGCTCACCAAGGGAGTCAAATAGAAAGACCTGTACCAGGCGAGCCGAATATAATTTCGGACACTCCCGGCAGTAAAAGCCTTACGATAAATATATATATTTTTGTAATTTGTTTTACGTCACACCGACACAGATAGGAGTTGGCCATGCGGTCAGGGGCACGCGGCTGTGAGCTTGCATCCGGGCGATAATGAGTTCGAATCCCACTGTCCCCAGCCCTGAAGATGGTTTTCCGTGGTTTCCCATTCTCACACCACGCAAATGCTGGGGCCGTACCTTAATTAAGGCCACGGCCGCTTCCTTCCAACTCCTAGGCATTTCCTATCCCGTCGTCGTCATAAGACCTATCTGTGTCGGTGTGACGTAAAGCCACTAGCAAGACTGCTGACAGTGGGACTCGAACCCACTATCTCCCGGATGAATAACAATAATTATTAATAATTAATTAGTTAATTAATTAATAATAATGAATTAATAAATAATTTATTATTATTATTATTATTATTATTATTATTATTATTATTATTATTATTATTATTATTATTATTATTATTATTATAGTTTCCCATTTCCACACTAGGCAAATGTTAGGGCTGTACCCTAATTAAGGCCACGGCAGATTCGTTATCATTCATAGGCCTTTCCTATCTCATCGTCGCCATTATACTCAAACGCTGAAACTGATTTCCGCAAACGACGATTGAAATTTTATGGACACTTTATGAGGCTAGATGACAACCGAATAACAAAGAAACTATCGATGTGCTCACAAGCATTAAAGACGACAACGGTTTGGATCAAATAAGTCCAAACAGATCTCAATAATGCCAACATCACACCTACAGAAATCGAAGACCGCAAAACTTTCAGGCATAAGATCTACACTTGGGAAGTTACTTGAGAAGACAAGCCCAGCAGATCTAGGAGAAAATGGAGTGACGAACGTCGAGCTAAACATAGCGACATGATGAAAGAATTGTGAAAGAACAAGAAAAATAACAAAAACAAATCATAATTTGCTTCATGTGATCCTTTATGGGTCGAAACAAAATAAATAATAATAATAATAATAATAATAATAATAATAATAATAATAATAATAATAATAATAATAATAATAATAATTAGTTAATCATTGCCAGTATTAGTTGTAATCCTTCTATTTCCATATTGTGTATACAGGAATATGAGATCGAAACCAAATGATATTTTCCACAAACAGCACAGGGATTTCGAAGCTAAGTCAGGCCTCTTAGGCGAAATCGGTGGTTTGTATAGAAAGAATTTCAATGGAAAGTCATTAATCTTACACAATCTGGCTCCATGTTTCAATGGTTAGCATGCTGGTCTTGAATCAAGAAGTCCCGCGCTCAATCACCGGCCCGGATGGGAATTTTAATTTATATTATTTAATGCCTATGGCTCGGGGGCTGGTTGTTTTTGCCGTTTTCATCGTAGAATTCATCGTAGGTAGCACCCGATTCCCACACACCCGCGGGTCGCCTATACGGCTCAACGCGAAAGAGTGCACCAAGCCTCTTTCACAAACTCCTACGCGTCTACAGCAGTCTAAGCTTCTAAGTCACAAGTGAAGTCATAGTAAAGGATTAACCGAGGATCAACTACGTTGACACAGGAGCTAAAACCTCCGAACTTCTACATGGAACTAAGTGAAGAGAGATTGATTATTGGCATTCTTAGGACAGGGGCGTTGATTATCACATGTAATAATAAGTTGTAAAGGGAAGACGTCGTAGTGGTGGTGGCTATTGTTTTAAAGGAATGTAAAACGATGTAACCACCCTTTCTCTGTCCGTATCCATGGCTAAATGGTTAGCGTGCTGTCCTTTGGTCACAGGGGGCCCGGATTCGATTCTCGGGAGGGTAGTGATTTTTAACCAATTACGGTTAAATTTCCACTGGCACGGGGGCTAGGCATATCTATCGTCTTCATCATCATATTATCCGCATCACGACGCGCATGTCACTTACGGGAGTCATATCAAAAGCCTGTGTCTGGCGAGCCGAACTTGTCCTCGGACACTACTGGCACTAAAAGCCATGCGCCATTTCATACCACCATCTCTTAACACTGGAGTTCCGACACTAAGAAGAATGGGTGCAATGACGAAAGAAAGGGAAAGACTACGAAGGGTATAATACCATTGGTGTAGGAAGAGCATACGCGTTCATCACGTAAGTCAATTAGGAGAGATGCAACCAGGGATAAAGCAATATTAGACTCAGCTCAGGCCCTTTCTGTCGCCTCATATGACAGGTAGAGGATATCGCGGATGTGTCCTACGTACCCACCTCACTTCACTTCCTACTGAGGAGAAAGGAAAACGAAAAGTTAGTATTTATAGAACGAAACACAACGCCCAGTAGTTCATTTTTACAGTGAACATGAGGTAAAACGTTATATTATATGACCGAGCTCGAAAGCTGCAGTCGCTTAAATGCGGCCAGTATCCAGTATTCGGGAGATAGTAAGTTCGAACCCCACTGTCGGCAGCCCTGAAAATGGTTTTCCATGGTTTCCCATTTTCACACCAGGCAAATGCTGGGGCTGTACCTTAATTAAGGCCGCGGCCGCTTCCTTCCCACTCCTAGCCCTTTCCTGTCCCATCGTCGCCGTAAGACCTATCTGTGTCGGTGCGACGTAAAACAACTAGCAAAAAAAAAAATTATATTATATGCGTGGAGTGATCTCTTTGGCAGATTGAAAGATTAGAGTTAAGAACGACCGACTCCGTGCCTGAATGATCAACGTAGCAGGCATCGGTTTAGAGGGCTCCGGTTTGAAATCGCATCATCGAAAAACACAGCATACTACTAACCACTACCCAGTAGTGAGTAGATCCATCCACTTCGGACTCGCTTCTTTCTTTTGCCAGCATTCTCGCTTTCATCTTTCCTATGCCACTTCGCTTGGTTGACCCTTATTCTCTTCTTTTCTTGCTATTGGTTTTAAGTCGCACCGACACAGATAGGTTTTATGGCAACGATGGGATAGGAAAGGGCTAGGAGTGGGAAGGAAGCGGTCGTGGCCTTCATTAAAGTACAGCCCCAGCATTTGCCTGGTGTAAAAATGGGAAACCACGGAAAATCATATTCAGGGCTGCCGACAGTGGGATTCGAACCCACTATCTCCCGGATGCAAGCTCACAGCCACGCGCCCCTGACCGCACGGCCAACTCGGCCAGTCTTCATTAGTTAAAAGCCGTTCTACCACTAATATAAAAATGTATGTATCCTAATGCGCTGAACGCTGAATAGCAATAGCTGTTATTGCTGTGGTTGTCCAGGTGAATGTAATAGTACGGTGCAGCACATGATTGCGATATCATCAGACCTTTTGGCCATGCAAGTATCAATTGACCACAGGGTGGGCAAGACACGAGATCTCTGCGCATTTAATTGCGCCCAGATTGTCGGCGGTAGTTGCATAGGCCATTTTGTCTCCAAAGTCGTGCAGGCACTGCGCTATCGACAGACCACCATGTCAAAAATGTTCCATGAGTACGTTGATTCAGGGAAAACTACCACCACCAGGGTCAACTGCCTTGGCATAGAACATGTTGATGAAGGTCGCAGTTATCTATCTCGGACGGTAAGAGGCGGCAGACGGGCCTAGCAGCAGATCACTAGGGAAATCGATGCTTGACAACAAAGAAGAGTAAGCAGCTATGCCATTCAGACCTTAACCTTGCAATGCAGTACAGCAGCCACCGTGCCACAGGCGTACCTCTGCTCACCACACGTCAGAACGCACAATGTCTGTTATGAGCAAAGAACCACTGTCTTTGGCCTTTCGAATCATGGAAAATGTCGTCTAGACAAAAAAAATAATAATAAATGGCGTATGGCTTTTAGTGCCGCGAGTGTCCGAGGACAAGTTAGGCTCGCCAGGTGCAGGTCTTTCTATTCGACTCCCCTAGGCGACCTGCGCGTCGTGATGAGGATGAAATGAATGATGAAGACGACACATACATCCAGTCCCCGTGCCAGCGAAATTAACCAATGATGGTTAAAATTCCCGACCCTGCCGGGAATCGAACCCGGGGCCCCTGTAGCCCAAGGCCAGCACGCCTACCATTTAGCCAAGGAGCTGGTCGTCTAGACAGATAAGTCGAGGTATGACGATGGCGAGGTATGAGTGCTTCATCCAGCACGTGAGACAATGTGTACTTCTTGTTTATAGATTACAGAGCCGGTGGTGGAGGTATCCTTGTATGAGGACTGTTCACGTAGGATGAAATGGGATCTCTGGTATATCTGCCAACGTCCCTCAAAGCGTACGTTCCAAGAACCTGCTATCATTTTATGTCCACCCATTTGTTCGCCTCCAGCATCCTGCAGGGAGACAATGCCCCGGCGCATCGTTCCCGAATAGTGGCCGGTTGGTTTAATAAACACTCTGCAGACATGAGGAAGCTTCCAGTAGTCCCGAAGGTCACCCGATTTCAATGCTATTGAGCATCTCTGGGATGCCATCAAGAGGGATCTGGTCGCTCTGGGCCCAACTCCAACCAATCTCCGAGCATTATGAAAGGCTTAGTCATGGATCGGTATGGTTCTCCAGCGCTTTCGATGGCTTGCGGAGTCCACACCACGCCACGTGACTGCCATCATTAGGGCGCAAAAGTGTGCTACATAAGCCATGTATCTCTAATTCAACAACCCATCAGTGTGCATTGTCAACTGTGGCAATACGTAATTGGGGGAAGTTCAATTCGTTCAAAAATAATAAAATAACCTAATATTTACAATTACTGGGATCAAAATTGTTAACTTATACTGTGTGGCCTTGTTATCTTCATAAATACAGTCAGTTTCTATCATCGGTTGACCGGCTGGCACGCCCAGCTTATCTGTCTCCCGTGGGCTCATCACTTCCCGTTACACAGCGCAGCGACAGCACGGGAATACCCGCACTTCGCAGTTCAGGTCCGTGCTTACAACGTATATTAAGTGTTGATCTGTCGCTCCAAATGTTCTCGAGTAGTGAAGTGTTACTTCGGGGTATAATTCTCATAATGCCTCCACATGTGTTCACGGTAGAGGAAATGGTATTTATGTACGATAATTATGTGAAAACAGAGTCTTGCAGGGAAGTCATTAGAGGTTTTTTTTAAACACAATTTCCACCTAGAGAGACCGTGCGAAAACTCGTAAACAAATTGAGGGAAACTGGTTTTTTACACGATAAGCAGCGAAGTGTTAAAAAACGTGTACTTAGCGGGGAAAAAGTAAATGAAATCGCAGAAAGATTAGAACATACGCCTACAAAATCACTAAGACGACTTGGACAAGAATCCGGGGTTTTTAAGTGCTCAGCCTGGCGGGCTACCAAAATGTTAAAACTGAAACATCCAACATCTCCTATCATAAGTTACGAGCTTATTTTCTTAGTTCTTACTTAGTAATTTTGTTCATTCTTATTTTCTTAATTTTAATTGTTACCTCAAGTCATGCATGGATAAAGTGAACGAAGTGGTGTCCTTGTCGCTATGCTGCGGAGTGGGAAGTGATGAGTCAACGGGTGGCAGATAAGCTGGGCGTGCCTGCCGGCCAATTGATAAGAGAAACTCACTGTGTGTGCGTACATATTTAAGTTTTTGCCTTAAATACCCGCACAGACTAGGGATGAGTCAATCACGCACATCATCTGCCAAGCTATGCCACTCTATTATTCCCTTTCCACAATTTAATACAGATGAATAGGGATTATGAGCATGTGGAGTCTGGCAATTCTTCCACTTGCTTGTTCGAGGCTCCTCACTATCACCTTTTATACTGGCCAACTCTTGTTCTCTTCTCAACACGACGATATTAGATTTGCGAGGCCTAGAGGCATGTTCATTTTCACGCTCTACACAATTCTTACCTCTCTTTCTCGGATACACTCGTTCTTGAAAATTTCGGACTTTTTCCATTCTTCCTCTGATTAATGTTATGAGAGGTAATAATAATGTTATTTGCTTTACGTCCCACTAACTACTTTTACGGTTTTCGGAGGCTTCGAGGTGCCGGGATTTTGTCCCGCAGGAGTTCTTCTACGTACCAGTAAATCTACCGACACGAGGCTTACGTATTGAACACCTTCAAATATCACCGGACTGAGCCAGGATCGAACCTGCCAAGGTCAATGCCTCAACCGTCTGAGTCACTCAACACGGCGGTTAAGAGAGGATGGTTGTCCAGTTGTACTTTTTAAACAGTGATCACCAGTCGCAAGTATATTGCTACTCGCGGAACCGGCATTCCAAGAAATTTTACAAGCCTGTTCATATCGTGATCATTACCTTGGGGTCTGTCTAGTTCTAAGTGGAATCCGAACAACAGTAACTGGCATTTCGTTTAAAAAACGCCTCTCCTTGTGGCTCTGACTTCACGTTAAACAGAAGTTTCTGCGACCATGATCTCTGGCGTTCACTTCTGATTGTACACTTTAAACACTGTCAGGGCAAATAGTAATTGTCTATTAGAATAAAATAGTAATAGTGGTAATAATTATAACCGTATTGTGAATACCGGCGTAGTTACCTAGCAATTGTTAAAAAAACAACGTTGGAGCTTATTATTTAATTCTTTTATAATTTGCTTTGCGTCGCACCGATACAGATAGATCTTATGGTGAAGATGGGAGAGGAAATGGGTAGGAGTAGGAAGGTAGAGACAATGGCCTTAACCGAGGTACAGCCCCAGCATTTTCCTGGCGTGAATATGGCAAACCTCGGGAAACAACCTGGCGAGAGTGGGGTTCGAACCCACTATCTCTCGAATGCAACCTGATAGCTACGTAACACAAACCGCGCAGCCACTTTCTCGGTGCCGTTGGAGTTTAATTCCTTGGTATTTGATATTTAGGATAAGTGAAAGTTCCTCTGAAAAGAAATTATAAAATATTGTTACGTACCGTAGTCTCGTTCTAGGTCTCCTGGAACGGACTACTAAGTCGGACCGGTGATGACGTCACAGCCGATCTGGAGGGCATGAGCAGCATTTCGTAGCATTGTGCTTTCGTCTGATTTCACCATGAGCCTTCTGGAACGGGAAACGAAACTTCTCTAGCCGCATCGCGAAGCTTCCAGTACTTAATCACCTGGCGTATAAGTACAAGGCCGCCCCAAACTAGCAGTTGTGTCGGAGTGACGGGTGAATAGCTGGTCGGAAACGGCAGTAGTGCCGACTGTCATCAGTGATCTAAAGGAGCCTGAGTATCGTCATATACTGAGCGGGGTACTGACGGTGAGTGGAACAGCCGGTATGAGTTGTTGGAGCAATGTTAACTGTCGTTGTTGTGAGGAGTATTGTAGTGCTGGCTAACACTGTTGAACCGCTGCTGTCACCGCTGTTTAGTTATTAGTGTAAAGTAGTTCACTGTGTTGTACGTGTGTATGGTGGACTTTCTCTGGAGTAGAAGCAAGTAACTGTCGTGCGTTGTAGTGGCCAGTAGCCCTGTGTTCGTTTCTGTCCGCCTGCAGCTGCTGTGCGGAGAGATTTGACTTGTGTGTCGAAGTAAAAGTAAGGACAAACTGTCAATCATGATTATCGCCCATCTCAAGTAATACCAATGAAGCGGAATGCCTGTCGTGTGAGCACCAGAGACATGTAAATTAGCCTTTAGCGAAAGATGGCCATTCATGCTTGTTTGTAAATGTGTGTGTTAATTTAGGCCATCCTAAAATTAAAGTACATCGATATAACTACGGAGTTTTATTCGTTATAATGTCAAAAACACAAATTTTCGTTTTGACTGAGTGTTCGTGTAGGTTCTTCATTTTTACGCATGATGTTTTCATGAAAGTTCTAAAATGATTCTAAAATCAATTTATGTATCTTTTATGCCTCTTTCAAAATTAATTTATTTCATGTACCGAATGCCGGCCCCGCGGTGTAGGGGTACGTGCCAGTCTCTTACCCAGAGGCTCTTGGTTCGAGTATCGGACATGTCAGGGATATTTATCTGGATCTGCGGGCTGGTTCGAGCACTCGGCATACGTGATCACAATTCAGGGGCTATCTGACAGTCCGATAGCGGCTCCGGTTTTGAAAGTCAAGAATAACGGCCAACCACACGACGCCTCGTAATATGCAGGCCTTCGGGCTGAACAGTGATCGCTTGGTGGCTCTCGCGTCATAGGGTTTGATGTACCGTATATTTGATGTTTATTTTTCCTTTTGTCTCTCAGACGGTTGAGACGCAAGACTTCTTACCCAAACTTGACAGGTTCGAACCTGGCTCAGTCCCGTGGATTGGAAGATGCAGAAACACGTCAGCCTCGTGTCGGTAGATTTACTGGCACGTAAAAGAAATCCTGCGGGACAATATTTAGGCACCTTGGCGTCTCCGGAAACATTCAAAAGTTAGTGAGACATACAAACAATAACATTATGATTACGTTTTTGTCTACATTTAATTTGTTGAGAGACGCTGATAATAGCGTTTTATTTCCGTTACAAGAACAGCCAGGTAAAAAGCAGACAGGTAATCTCAGTATCGATATTTCTACAACGACATGGTTGAACATTATACGAGAGCCGCAATCCATGGGTAAATGCAGCAAACAGAACGATACGGCTTTCATTCTCTTGACGAAGCTGCCACGATCTTCCGCTCAGGAACCTACTTATAGTATGTCCTTGACAGGAGAGATTGAAGGGTTCAGATAAAAGACAGTTCTCGGATACAAAGCAAATAGAAGTCAACTTGAAGCAACATGACAGGATAAGACGACAAGAGGATGCTTCTTTGAAAAGACTTGGCCCTTCAGAGATGAACGTTTATTTCCTGGAGACAGCTTCTCTCAAACCGTATGCAATTCTTAATTATCATTAAATTGGTAATGTCTAGGGCTGAATCTGATTTAACAAACCCATTTTAATTCACTCGTTAGAAATAAACTAGTTCGATCTAGTACAGACCTTATTTAGTTCTTTGAAACTAGTATCCCTACACATGATCGTTAGCTTCCCTACTGACTGTAGTGTAGTAGCCAGGTAGCATTAATATCGGCTTCTTACTGAAGTGCCCGCTGTTCGAATCCCCGCCAATGGTCGTGGGTTTTTTGAAATGAAACGTCAGGTCCTGTGATACAGATTCTGTGAAAAACTCTAGGTTCCTTAGCTATCATTATGATATCAACTCGTTAATCCACAAGCTTCCTTTTGCTTTTCCTCATTAAAAGATTTTTTTTTGCTATTGGCTTTACGTCGCATAGACACAGATAGGTTTTACGACGATGATGGGAGAGGAAAGGGCTAGGACTGGGAAGGAAGCGGCCGTGGCCTTAATTAAGGTACAGCCCCAGCATTTTCCTGGTGTGAAAATGGGAAACCACGGGAAAACATCTTCAGGGCTGCCGACAGTGAGGTTTGAACCCACCATCTCCCGAATA
This sequence comes from Anabrus simplex, assembly GCF_040414725.1. Taxonomy (NCBI): domain Eukaryota; kingdom Metazoa; phylum Arthropoda; class Insecta; order Orthoptera; family Tettigoniidae; genus Anabrus; species Anabrus simplex. The sequence continues at coordinate 386,685,558 of NC_090267.1, read as the reverse complement.
GTGGATACTGGCCGCACTTAACCGACTTCAGCTATCGAGCTCGGTACTTGAGATATAAATGGCTTAATTGTACTTAAATTTCCGGGGTGGCAGCTAATCAAGGAGAATCCTCTAGTGAACGATATACTTTTGCATTCAAATGTATATATTTTTTTAAAAAATAGTTCTCAATGACAGAACATCCTTTCCTTTTCAAATTATTTATATAGTTTCTCGTGATTTTCTGCTAATTTCTTTAAGTAACGATACGGGAATAAATCTGTGTCATGATACGAACAAAAGACTGTCTTTCATGAAAAGAACAAGAATGAGCGAGAAGCCTGCGGCGTTATCATCTATTCTGCAGCCTATTGGCCGGGAAACGAGAGAATGGAAACCCAGCAACAATGAGAAAAAGTTAAATGTCAGTCGTGCCTCTCGCATGAAGTAAGAATAAAGAATTGTGAGTGGGAAGATTATACAGATAATATATGTATTGTAGTTAAAGAATTACCAAAAGAGGAATAATTATTATTAGAGGTTGATGAGGACAAAAATGAATATTTTATGTTATATCAGATTAATTTTCAAATTACCATATTACTGTAGGACTTATGCATTATACGTCATTTCAAATGATCGTTACAAAGCGAAGTGGTTATTTTCACTGAAGGTCTCATGACAGAATGATCATTTCCTATCAATAGTATTTTATTTTTTCAAAACTGTAACAATATTACTTTTCTAGACGTTTGCTGTTAAACTAACACAAACAGGTTTATCTCTGATGCTGATGTGAGAAATGGCAGGACTAAGAAGGAAGCTGTCATGCCCTCCTACCCCCGGTGTATGGCTGGTGTGGGAACGGGAAACCACTGAAGCCATCTTCAGAACTTCAGGCAAATGGCTGAAAATATTTCATTTAAAATTCACGGAGTCTACCAATACTGCAGCAGATTTTTAAAGATGCATACAATTTCAAACTCACTCAATGAAGTAGGGTTCACTCAAAGACCTATGAAAATCCTCAGCCTGTTTCCAGTCATTCGACCGGGCCAGGAATGGCATGAATGAAACCCCCATCTATCGGCAAGGATAGTCCGGGAGGAAACGCGTCCCCTGTCACCCAGCGTCCGGGTTTCGATTCGTGGCTGGGTCAGGATTTTTAATTGTAAATGATTGATATCCCTGACCTGGGGACTGGGTGTTTGTCTCGTCCTTAACGTTCCTTTCCTCACATTCAACACTGTAAACTTCCCCCATTCGAATTATACACAAGTTCATATCACATGGTGCATGTAGGGGCAAAAGGTCTCTATAGGTCGACGCCCCGAACAAATGGCTACCAAAGCCCGTCGCGCTCCTCTGGAGCAATGATTAATGACTGACAGATGAAATGATATTGGAGAGTGTTGCTGGAATGAAAGATGACAGGGAAAACTGGAGTACCCGTAGAAAAACCCGTCCCACCTCCGCTTTGTCCAGCACAAATCTCACATGGAGTGATAGGGATTTGAACGATGGAACCCAGTGGTGAGAGGCCGACGCGCTGCCACCTGAGCCATGGAGGCTCTTACCACAACATTTAATATTTTCTAATATAGACTGATTTTTGTAGAATATAGGTACCGTACTCTTTGTAAATTATTCGTTTATTTTATACAATTATTTAGCTATAACACATTTTTGCCTACATAAAAAAATCTGTCAATACTGATCTGCATTTAGGTCAGTCCCCCAGGTAGCAGATTCTCTATCTGTTATTTTCCTAGCCTTTTCTTAAATGATTTCAAAGAAATTGGAAATCTCCCTTGGTAAGTTATTCCAATCCGTAACTCCCCTTCCTATAAATGAATATTTGCCCCAATTTCTCCTTTTGAATTTCAACTTTATCTTCATATTGTGATCTTTCCTACTTTTCAAAACCCCACTCAAACTTATTCGTCTACTAATATCATTCCACGCCATCTCTCCGCTGACAGCTCGGAACATACCACTTAGTCGAGCAGCTCGCCTTCTTTCTCCCAATTCTTCCCAGCCCAAACTGTGCAACATTTTTGTAACGCTACTCTTTTATCGGAAATCACCTAGAACAAATCGAGATGTTTTTCTTTGGATTTTATCCAGTTCTTGAATCAGGCAATCCTGGTGAGAGTCCCATACACTGGAACCATACTCTAGTTGGGGCCTTACCGGAGACTTATATGCCCTCTCCTTTACATCCTTACTACAGCCCCTGAACATCCTCATAACCTTTATTTACAATCCAATTTATGTGATTACCCCAATGAAGATCTTTTCTTATATTAAGACCAAGATACTTAAAATGATCCCCTAAAGGAACTCTCGGTATACAGTAACAGAAACAGTTATGCTTTTCTATGGGACTTATGTTTTACTGTGTGCGACTGACTCCCTTGGAGCTCGGCGCCAAGTCAGCCGATTGACAACGCTGCAAATTGTCTGCATGATGCGTGATGCGATGCTTACCACTGAAATCTTCTGAAAACGATAATCCCCACCACCATGTGTGCCATTTGTGTAAATACGTGGTTTTTCTTGGGAGCTCGTGGGCAAGGCATAAACTCACCATTCTTTGAAGTTATAGATATAGTCCTCTTGTTCTAAACGTTTTTGTTTATATTTAAGCAGTACTATGGTCAGTAGGTCTTTTCCTCACACTGTTGTGAGGTTTCTAGCTCTTGCTGTAATTATTAATACTTCCGTTTTCTGCTTAGTTTCTTGCTCTCCGTGTTAGTCTATTAGTTCTCAAGGACATCACCATGAAAAGCCATATTCATTTTTTAATATTATTAAACTTTGTTGTACTATTTGTTTAGATACCAATGTAGTTCGTTTCTCTAATCCATTCTACAAAATCAAACTCATCAACGACGGTACAGCAGCTCCTATACAAGGGATGCAAATAAAATAGGGGCAATATAGATATTTTCAAGACTGTATTGCGGTCATCAGTGAAAATTAAATGGCGTATGGCTTTTAGTGCCGGGAGTGTCCGAGGACAAGTTTGGCTCGCCAGGTCTTTCGATTTGACTCCCGTAGGCGACCTGCGTGCCGTGATGAGCATGAAATGATGATGAAGGTGTCACATGCATCCCGTCCCCGTGCCAGCGAAATTGACTAATTAAGGTGAAATTCCCGACCCTGCCGGGAATCGAACCCGGGACCCCTGTGATCAAAGGCCAGCACGGTAACCTTTTAGACATGGAGCCGGACGCGGTCGTCAGTAAAACTCCATTACATCCCTTCAAGTTTTAGATGTTCTGCGAAATGCGTGGCAAACTTCGGATGGTGTCAGCGAGGTTGTCTCGGTTGATCGCAGCGATGGAGCACTGATGGAAGTTAGGTGCATCATCTCGTCGTTTCTCAATAGCTGAACAATTACGGTCACGTTTTCGCTATTTCTGACCTTTGAAATTCTGCAACAATTAAACTAGTGTGCATTTTCCTTGCTATATGTCGTGGGTTTATAGGTAAAAAATTTCTTCTTTCTTTCTCTCTTTCTTTCTTCCTTTATTTTTTTTCTACCGCTTTTTCCCACACCTGTAGGGTTGCGGGTGCGGACTGTGTCGCACATGTGGATTTGTCCCCGTTTTACGGCTGAATGCCCTTCCTGACGCCAACCCTTTTATACGTAAAAACATTAAGTCAAAAATTCTTACATTCCTGAAAATGACGTTCTTTGACAGTCTTTCACCATAAATATGTGCCCTCAAAATGATAATATTTATCGTTCAAATTATGCAGTGGGTTTGTTAGAGTATCTAGAATAGCGCTGTGTAGGTGAAATTGTAATGTTCATAGTTAACCATGTTAAAATAACACATTTATCATGACATACCACTGAATGAATGTGGTTTACCTGCCTTAAGTGGTTCAAGAAAATGACTTACCTCAACGTTTTAGTGCATTTTACCTGTTTATTTGTCATTACTTAAATCACTTAGGTCAGTTAAGGCAAAACTTGTCTGTAAAAATAAAATAACAAAAATGATGGAACATCAAAATATCGGAGAGGTTTTTCAACCGAGGGAACAAATCAAAATCACAAAGACTCACGTCAGACTTCCCAACGCCACCTGGGTAACATGGCAGTCACTGTTTTCACCTCATAACAACGCACATTGTTATACAAGATGCACGGTTAATTATCTCATAAGAAACGTTTTTACTTCATAGCCAGACGTCGATGGTGCTCAAGGAAACGGTGATAAAATGCAACGTTCATAGCTCCACCTTGGGGTACGGCACGACTAATTGTGACATCTTTGGCATCTTATGCTACTATGAATTATTGGACGCAGCAATCCTGGGTAGCACCCGGTAGCACTGTTCATTCGATTACAGCTTGACTTCGGGCCCATATACTTGTCTATATTTCATCAATGGCCACAATACGCCAGAGAAATGTGCCCCCTTCATTGCCGTATCTGTCGAGATGGGTGCAATACAGATTACCGGTGTTATTTTCTGTACTGCAGTGAGGTGGTGGGGAACCCAACGGGTTGTTCTTCAGCATGTGTCCCACGGATTGTCAATTAATCCCAACTTCCCAGGATAATTCTCAGGGTAGTCTAATTTTCTGTCATGGGAAATGGACGGCCGACCTGTGCGGCGTAATTTCATAGACACATCCCCACGCGTACGGAACGCACTTGCCCATCGTGTAACAGTCCTATGTGGTAATGAAGCATTGCCATAGACCTCATTCCCGTGATTTCTTTTTGCCACGATCGCTGTCCTGTTATTGTAAAACTGTGTTGGGGTTGTATAGGACACGTTACACACTTCAACTGCTCACACAGACAACAATTGCTATACCGACTGCTTCAGGTGATCTACGCCACGTCACAAGCTCCAACTAATGCCGTTCCCTGCCTGTTAGTGAATACGTGGTGTCGTAACATCGTCCGACAGTATTACCACTAATTTTTATACAACCGTCGTAGAATAAATTACGAAATAACGTGTTGCTTGATGCTTCAAAGTCGAAGGAATATAATTTTTTCGAAAATATGTTACATCCAAATTCACATTCTAATAAATGTGCTTGTTAAAACGGATGTTCTAAATAACCAAGACAACTTTAAATTAATACTTTACTGATCTTCTAAAATAGCTTAAATCTCGGAATGAGTATGGATCCGTTCCGCTACTGCACTAACATATAATGCCGGTCCCGGAGGCCTCGGGTTCGATTCCCAGCCAGTCAGGGATGTTTCTTTACAATGTGTTTTACGTCACATCGACACAGATGGGTCTCATGGTGACTTTGGGATAGGAATAGGGCTAGGAGTGGGAAGGAAGCGGCCATGGCTTTAATAAATGGACAGCCCCAGCATTTGCCTAGCGTGAAAATGGGGAAACCACGGAAAACCATCTTCAGGGCTGCCGAGAGTGGGGTTCGAACCCAGTATCTCCCGAATGCAAGCTCGCAGCTGCTTGACCCTAACCGCACGGCCAACTCGCTCGGTGTCAGGGATTTTTACCTAGATCTGAGGGCTAGTTCGAGGTCCACTCAATCTACGTGATTACAATTGAGGAGCTATCTGACGATGAGATAGCGGCCTCGGTCTAGAAAGCCAAGAATAACAGCCTAGAGGATTCATTGTGCTGAATCTTAATCTGGGCTGAGCGGTGGTCGCTTGGTAGTTCAAGGCCCTTCGACGTTGTTGCGCCGTCGAAATAAACTAACATTATGGAGATGACTAATTAAGGAAGTAAAATGGCGTGCTTGATTCAAATAAAGGGTCCTGGATTACATTCTCGATCACGAAGACGAGAAATTTAGAATCGCGTTTCCACTTCTGGTGCGTAGCTAGAATTCTCTCAGCCTACACCAGTAATGAACAAGAAATTAATTCTAAAAGCAAAGGAGAACAGGCGAAACTTCAAGAACAGTACCACTAAAGTATGCGACTGCTAATTTCGTTTTCACTTTATGTTAACGTATACGAAAATCTGTTATTATTAAGAAAATATTTAAGCTACTTGTCTTCTATTGTTTAGAATGATATCAAACGCATACTTTTAGATATCCTAGAGCTGCTTGAATGGGCTCAATTCACTTTATGTCCGACTCGTTGGCTGAATTGTCAGCGTACTGGCCTTCGGTTCGGGGGGTCCCGGGTTCGATTCCCGACCGGGTCGGGGATTTTAACCTTCATTGGTTAATTGTGGTTAATTCCAATGGCCCGGGGGCTGGGTGTTCGTGCTGTTCCCAACATCCCTGCAACTCACACACCACACACAACACTATCCTCCACCACAACAGCACGCAGTTACCTACCCCTGGGAGATGCCGCCCATCCTCATAGGAGGGTCTGCCTTACAAGGGCTGCACTCGGCTAGAAATAGCCACACGAAGTTAAAACTTGAGATATACAAGTTGATTTACGTTGCACCGACACAGATAGGTCTTATGACGACGATGGGATAGGAAAGGAGTGGGGAGGAAGCAGCCGTAGCCTTAGTTAAGGTACAGCCCCAGCTTTGCCTGGTGTTAAAATGGGAAACAATGAAAACCAATCTTCAGGGCTACCGACACTGGGGTTTGAACCCACCATCTCCCGAATACTGGATACTGCCCACACTTAACCGACTGCAGCTATCGAGCTCGGTACTTGAGATATAAACGGCTTAATTGTACTTAATTAATTCGTAGAACGCATAACCTGTGAGGTTGGACAGTAACGGTTCGGGTCATGTTAAATTGAAGAATTATGCACATCACCACTCCGCCCCTGCCGAGTCAGAGGAGACAAATTCTCTGACGGCGCCTAGCGCTTTCCACCAAAGCCCTGCTCACCGCATCATATAAAGACTAATAGTTCCCTGTTTGTGTTCTGAAGAGAAATGGACTCCACTCAGTTATGTTCAGAGAATGAGACGTTACCTTTACCTAAATAAGATTAATATAGCTGTGAACATTCGCCAGGCCATTCGTCACTTCGTTATGAAGACAATCAGGTAGCATTACTCGGAACGGCACCGCCAACAATGTGCTCGACAGCAAGAATGTGTATGTATACGTACATCCAAGATGTGATATAATATTCCACATTTAAAAAAAAAAGGTTAACAGTTTAACGGCAAATGGACGTGGAAAGTCATCAGAAATTCATATCTTTTGATTTTCAGTTCTTTGAATAGATGAAGATTTCCTGAATAAAATATATATAAATTCCTGCAATTAGAGTGTGTTTCAAATGGCTATTAAAATGTCGTGGCATTATTTCCCTTTCCTCTCAAGTGATAGCTAACATAATATCAATCGCAAACTTTTAAATATCTTTGAACTGATTGAACGGGCTCAATCCACTTGAAATATAAATAGCTTAACTGTACTTATAATTAGAACTTAGTATGACTATATTACATGGGATATCCTTAAGATCTTTAATTTAGTAATTTTCCATTGCTTTCTACATCCTCATGCCGTTGACCTATAGGTTCTTCCGCCTTTAGGGACGGTTTCCCGTCCCAAGGACAAGAGATGGCCCTGAACCTTCACCTGCTCACCCGGCCTCCTAAAAGGCCGTTGGGGTGGTGAAGGAGGACACTTTATCCCGGGATTCACTCAGCTTTCCTACTTAGTCGCCTTCTACGACAGGCAGAGGCTACCGTGGGTGAATTCTAATCCGCAATCTGCACGGATGAAGAGGCTAACAGGAGATCGTCAGATGAGGCTTCAGCGACAATGCATTGCCTTTGGTAGACGATGATGAAGTGTACTTACAGTGAACGAAACTTTTAGTGATAGCTGGGCTCCCTAGTGCTGAATCGGTAGTCCTCAGTTATCTTCGAGATTCGTATTGGCTACCTTTGAAACACAAGCTATGAATCGATTAGGCATCGCTGTGAGACATCTGGCGTACACTTTACGTACTAGTTCTGTTGCTGTTTACACAGCAAAGCCAAAATATGGAATTCATGCTAGGAACAAGATTCGCATCGAGAAATGTTATATAATGCGTGTGTGACACAGTTGTTGGTTTAAGATAATAAAGGTTTAGAACATTCATATCGATCAATCATACTATTGATTCAATTCAGATTTCATTTCCATTCAGTTGGCAGTATAACCGGAACGGGGAGAGCTCCATCCTTACTCCTCACCCCTGTAAAACCAGGTATCATTAAAAGTTTCGCGTACTGTCCATAATACATAGGACCCAGAGTGTCCGTGGTTGGGTAGTAATACTACAGGCCTTATAGACATGCTACTGTATAGGCTTTTGGGCTTATGCCGTATCAGAAAATAAGGTGAAATTCGTTACATTTCGCAGAGAACTGTGCTCTGCGTCTACAGAAGAAATCTCGACTGTCCACAATTGTTTAAGAAGACTTTCTCGTGGACAGTAGAGATTTCTTCTGATGACGCAGAGCACAGTTCTCTGCGAAACGTAAAGAATTTCACCTTATTTTCTTGACACGGCATAAGCCCAATAACCTATCCAGTATCATTTCTATAAGTACGGGCCGTGAAATCAATGGCAGTACAGGCCTTGTTAAAAGTGATATGATGCACTTCATCTCCCTGCTCCAGCCGACTCTGATGTGACGTTTCTGAATGTGGTATTTTGTCATCTTCAATTACTCATTTCTAAGGAATCGAAAGAAGAGGAGCAATCCAACTCAGTACACCTTTAATTGCCTAAAAGCAAAAAGGAACGCTTTAAAGGGTTGTTTTTTTCCTAATATATAAGTAGTATGACACGAACTACCTCAACAATTTTTTTGGGGGAAATATTTTCTGTATTTGGGTCCGCCTCTGTGGTGTAGTGGTTAGTTTGATTAGCTGCCACACCCGGAGGCCCGGGTTCGATTCCCAGCTCTGCCACGAAATTTGAAAAGTGGTACGAGAGCTGGAACGGGGTCAACTCAACCTCGGGATTTCAACTGAGTAGAGGTGGGTTCGATTCCCACCTCAGACATACTGGAAGTGGTTTTCCGCGGTGTCCCACTTCTCCTCCAAGCAAATTGCGGGATGGTACCTAACTTAAGGCCACGGCCGCTTCCTTCCCTCTTCCATGTCTATCCCTTCCAATATTCCCATCCCCCCGCAAGGCCCCTGTTCAGTATAGCAGGTGAGACCGCCTGGGCGAGGTACTGGTCATCCTCCCCAGTAGTATCCCGACCCAGAGTCTGAACCTCCAGGACAATACCCTTGAGGAGGTAGAGGTGGGATCCCTCGCTGAATTTGAGGGAAAAATCGACCCTGGAGGGTAAACAGATAAAGAAGAAGAAGAAGTATTGTAAGTGAGTGTTACTATTTTGCACAGTAAGAATGATGACTGATGAAGTAATAACTTCTGTGAAAATTGTATCCATCTATAGGGTGTATCAGAACTATATGACAAAAAGTCAGTGATGTTGTTTGTGTTATGTTTAAGAACGATGGCGCAATCGAAATGGCGGATTTTTTTTTTCTTTTCGACAAAATGAGCTACTTTGTTACTTCCGGGCGCGCGATTCAAATTGACGAACTCGCCGTATTTACTGTGCCAGAGAGCCAGCCACTGTCGTGCTTCAGGGAAGAGAAGGGGAGGGAGTGGGAGTGGGCTCTATGATGGAGACAGAGATAAAGCTCCGCGCGTTCGACTCGTACAGGATTGTCCATGTCTTACACGCAATATCTACTGTTCGTTTAATAAACAGACGTAACTGCAGACACTGTACAATTACATACTACCGGGCGAGTTGGCCATGCGCGTAGAGGCGCGCGGCTGTGAGCTTGCATCCGGGAGATAGGGGGTTCGAATCCCACTGTCGGCAGCCCTGAAGATGGTTTTCCGTGGTTTACCGTTTTCACACCAGGCAAATGCTAGGGCTGTACATTAATTAAGGCCACGGCCGATTCCTTCCAACTCCGAGGCCATTCCTATCCCATCGTCGCCATAAGACCTATCTGAGTCGGTGCGACTTAAAGCCCCTAGCAAAAAAAAAACAAGTACATACTAATTAAGCAACACTTGTCAGTCAAGGAAGCCGGTCTCGCGGTGTAGGGGTAGCATGCTTGCCTCTTACTCGAAGGCCCCGGGTTCGATTCCCGGCCAGGTCAGGGATTTTACCTGCATCTAAGGACTGGTTCGAAGTCCATACAGCCTATGTGATTACAATTGAGGAGCTATACGATGGTGAGATGGTGGCCCCGGTTTAGAAAGCCAAGAATAACGGCCGAGAGGATCCGTCGTGCTGACCACACGACACCTCGTAATCTGCAGGCCTCCAGGCTGAGCAGCAGTCGCTTGGTAGGCCATGGCCCTTCGGGACTGTTGCGCCATGGTTTTTCTTTGTTCAGTCAAGGAATGCACCACATCGTTTCTCCTCTCGTTTGTTGGTCGCAGTAACTTTCTTTATTATTGAACATGCTCGAAGATGCAACACTGCCGCCCCGCTATTGTGTATTCCTTCACTGAGAACATAGTAAATGGAATGAAATACTGAATGGTTTGATTACAGTAGATGTTCAATATCCCCCCCCCCCCACCTCATACTTCGATGCACAGTTCGCAAGACATTTAGACTCTGTTCAGGATAGGTGGTGGGTCACGAACGATTCCGAAAGCTGCCTGTGTTCTTGGCAAAACATCATCTTCTCTTTCTGCGGGGTTCGCATAGTAGTCAATTTATGGAGTACAAACTGTACTCTGCCTAATGAGGCTAGAAATCGACCATGCGAAACAAACGAGAAACTTGTGCATTCGCACCGTACATTACCTCTGCCTACCACTTCCCACTTCCCCTCCCATCCCTTCCCTCCTGTGACGCACAGCAACAGGCAGTGGCTTGTGCTCTGGCATAGCAAATACGGCAAGTTTGTCAGTTTGAATCGCGCTCCTGGAAGCAACAAAGTAACCTCATTTTGTCGGAAAGAACAATTTTCTCCGCCAATCCGATTGCACCTTCGTTCTTAAAATAACACGACGAGCATCTCTGATTTTTTGTCAGTGTAGTTCTGATACACCCTGTATAGTTGTTAACTGTGATTTTTTACTATTCGCATATCTGTTTGGGAACTAAGGAAATACATTGTCCTAGTTGTTAACAGGTGAGCAAAGTTCAGCAGCCTTAGAATAAAGAGTTTCTTAGGTATAGACCTACTAAGTGAGCCTTACAACATTAAGGCTTCATGTACATGTGGGATTAAGGAGAGAGAAAGAACGCTAATATTGGAAATATATTGTCATTTTTAAATTTAGATTTTCATCTTTCAAAATAATTTAAGATTTTCTTAATTAAAATTACCTATTTCTTGTTTATGAATTATGTACTGCAATTGGGGTTAGTCCTTAATATGAACCAAGCGAAATAAATAAATAAATAAATCGTGTATAGGTATACTGCGATTGGGGTTAGTCCTTTTGAAAATACAGAGCCTCCGTGGCTCAGATGGCAGCACGCCGGCCTCTCACCATTGGCTTTCGTGGTTCAAATCCCGGTCACTCCACATGAGATTTGTGCTGGACAAAGCAGAGGCGGGACAGGTTTTTCTCTGGGTATTCCGATTTTCTCTGTCATATTCAATTCCAGCAATACTCTCCACTATCATTTCATTTCATCTTTCAGTCATTAATAATTACCCCCAGAGGAGTGCGGTAGGCTTCCGAAGCCGGCACAATTCTTATCTTCGCTGCTAGATGGAGTCTTGATTCATTTCATTCCTGACCCGATCGAATGACTGGAAACAGGCTGTGGAGTTATTCTGAAATTATGATTTTATTTTTACGATACTGAGTTCAAATTACTTCGTATTTATCGTGTGCTCATACTGAAAGTTGTTATTGTATTTCTAAAACAATCTTGGGCAAAATGCTGTGGCTTACACTAACTTCTAGAGTAATTTTTTTAATAAGAGCTCTTGCCTTAAGTTCCCCCTACCCACGAACCTGAAATCATCCCTGGCCAATTTCGCTCATTAGACTGGCAACTCTATCGCAGTACCCTAAGCAACAACATCAACGGCAATCCCAGAATTCGCTCTAAGGAAGATATCGACGTGCTTGCTATAATACACTTCACTAACTCAGTACGGAATGCAGCTAACTCTTCCACCGTGGGACCGACAGTCCGAAAACCGAAAGCTAGGACTCTCCCGCTAGAGATCCTACAACAACTTAAAAACAGGACACGCAGGCTGTCGGACGAAACCAGGGATCTTCGCCTGAAAAATCTCTGGCATCGTCAAAGACGCAACCTACGTGTCATGTTAGAACATCACCGTAGAGCTGCATTCCAATCTAGGCTATCTGAATTAAGCTCTACCGACGGCTCTGTTTACCGCATGGCTCGTAGGTTTACATGGACTAGGACAGGCATACCCACTGTGACTACTTACCACTGATTTATAAATGCTGTGAAACTGAATTAAAATTAAACAATATTAAAGTATTCATGAAATAAAATACTCAATCGTCGGACTATGTACTCACACTTAGCACATACAATTGTTGATAAGCGCCAGCTACAAATAGATGTAACGATAATAGAATGATAGTCTTTAATATCTCTAGGGTGTGGGGTAATAAGCTTATTTTGACATTATAACTGAAGGAAACTGTAAGCATAAAATTTGAAATCTTCTTGACCGGACATTTAAAAATTATACAAGAAAATTATCCCTCACTGTTCACTTGACTGTATCTCGAACACTTATAACGATGTATTCCTTTGAGTTGGCATCCGCTGAAGGTATCTCAAACCTAATTTGGTGATGTATCCTTTTAGTTTCACAAACGAGATATAGCATGACTTGAAATTATATTCACACTTCACAATCAACTTTACAAGTAATTCACTGATAACTGTTAGTCTGCATTACGACGACTCAATATTCGGCTGTCACCTAGCTGACACAAGAACTAGACTGAACAGATGTATGAAACACACTCCGAAAATACAATCCATTTGGTCACTGACGATTACGTATCCATATCACTGTTCGCCGTTCGTCTCCTTCCAATTGACTTCATGGCAAGTCTCTCCATTCATCTCCTTCCAACCAACTGAACTATCCAACTGACTTCTCCGACTGAACTCACTGACCATCTGTGGCCTCACCATCAAAAAACTGCCGCTAAAGTATACTGCTCATATACATAGCTATTAGTTGATATATGATATAACACCCACGTCAGAGCTCAAAATAGATATGATGTCGCTCCCACCCACCTACAAATGTTACATACTATGTTGAAAAAGCTTAAGGCACATACTGAACTCCCTAAATATGATCTCATCACTAAATGCATACAATGACAGAGCGATGAATCGACAGTTATTGTAACAGTATTGCACCATGTGTTGCAATGTTTTAAAAGGTAGTATCACAAATAATATATCCATGTCTGATATTAGGCCTTTAGTCTCACTTACATTATTTTGATGCGACGTAGAAACAAATAACAATAATTTCAATATACTTACGACAGTTACGTCGATGAGATTGCGCAAAACTTCATGAAATTCCACCCAGCGATTTAGATGTGATATCGTTTCGACTACAATGAAGCAAGCGATAATGAATTAATGCATAGGGAAATCAGATTATAGAACTGAATCAAACGATAATAATTACAATAATAATAATAATAATAATAATAATAATAATAATAATACAGATATAATCATAATAATAGATAAAATAATAATAATAATGCTAATAAAGATGAATGTTTGTAACGGGATTTGAACCGTTACCCCACACTCCACGGACAACAGCGACTAGCTTACACAGACAAGGAGAAGGCTGAGGCACTGGCAGACACATTGGAAGTAACGTGCGCTCACAGTACCGAACCTTCTAATGACGACTTTATTGACGAGGTGGAGGAAAATCTGCTCGAAACAGACGACCCCCACCCGCCTATAGACTTTAAATTCGTAACACCGTCTGTGGTCTTGTCCCTCACTAACAGGCTACAAAACAGGAAAAACCCCGGCCTGGACGAGATTTCAGTGGTATTTATAAAGAACCTTCCTAAGAAGGCAATTACGTTTCTGACTAGATTATTTAATGTCATTTTTCGCTTCGCACAATTTCCGGGTAGCTGGGAAACTTCGAAAATGATCATGACACCTAAACCTCAATCTAACCTGACGTTCCCACAGAACTATAGGCCTAGCTCACTCCTTTCTATCATCTCAAAACGTTTTGAGCTGATCCTCTTATCCCGACTCCAGGAGATTATTGACATGCTTAATCTTGAGCCGGACGAGCAATTTGGCTTCAGGAAAAAGCACGCCACTACTCACCAACTCGTAAGACTAATAGAAGACATTATTAAGAACTACAATGACATTAGGTACACCGGAGTCTGTATTCTGGATATCTCACGAGCCTTTGATAAGGTCTGGCATGACGGTCTCATTTTTAAAATGAAGGATTTTTTTTTTTTTTTTTTTGCTAGTTGCTTTACGTCGCACCGACACAGATAGGTCTTATGGCGACGATGGGATAGGAAAGGCCTAGGAGTTGGAAGGAAGCGGCCGTGGCCTTAATTAAGGTACAGCCCCAGCATTTGCCTGGTGTGAAAATGGGAAACCACGGAAAACCATTTTCAGGGCTGCCGATAGTGGGATTCGAACCTACTATCTCCCGGATGCAAGCTCACAGCCGCGCGCCTCTACACGCTCGGCCAACTCGCCCGGTAATGAAGGATTTCGGCTTCCCTTCCTATTTAACTGCTCTCATCCAGAGCTACCTCTCTGAGAGGAAATTTCACGTCTCAGTAAGTAAGGCGCTTTCAACTGCCAGAGAAATCACAGCTGGAGTACTCCAAGGCAGTGTGATCGCTCCGATCCTGTTTAAAATGTATATATCCGACATGCCTAAACCTCCAAACGCTAAGCTCTATATATACACTGACGACACGTCTCTCTCCTCGATCTCATGGCAGGCACCTAGAGTCGAACAGTACCTTCAGGAAAGCCTCTTCACTCTTGCGCCCTGGCTCGAAAAGTGGGGAAGCAAAATTAATGTAAATGCCATGCCACCTTATTCACTAAACGCGTGGGCCGGCTCGAGGGCGGTCTGAACTTCCTTGGATAAGTAATCAGATGGTGTTCAAGTGAGAAGTACCTGGGTGTCACCCTAGATCCAGGACTAAACTTTCGACAGCATTAGCAATGTCCTCTCGTGTTGCAAACCGCCTAACACGTAGTGGTTTCTAAATCTTTCGAATGAGATCAAAGTCACAGGGCGAAATGTCGGGAGAGTACGGCGGGTGCTCGAATTCTTCCCAGCCCCAACGTCGCAGTAGCTGCCCTACACACTCTGCTCTATGTAGTTTTGCATTGTCGTCAGGATTATTGCACTGTCCACAAGATCTGGACGTTTCTCCCGAACGCCACGTCGTACCTGTCGCACCAGGAAGTCCCTGTAGTATTGTGCGGTCACTGTTCTGCCATGTGGAACAAAGTGGCAAACAATTACACCCCTGACGTCATACGCGATGATCACCATCAATTTGATTGGGGAAGGATTCTTTTTTTTTGCTAGGGGCTTTACGTCGCACTGACACAGATAGGTCTTATGGCGACGATGGGATAGGAAAGGCCTAGGAGTTGGAAGGAAGCGGCCGTGGCCTTAATTAAGGTACAGCCCCAGCATTTGCCTGGTGTGAAAATGGGAAACCACGGAAAACCATCTTCAGGGCTGCCGGTAGTGGGATTCGAACCTACTATCTCCCGGATGTAAGCTCACAGCCGCGCGCCCCTACGCGCACGGCCAACTCGCCCGGTGGGAAGGATTCTGACGGACCTTCTGCCTCCTTGGTGATCCAGCATGTCACCACTCCGTGGACTGACGTTTCAGTTCTGATTCGTATGCCCTGGCCCAAAATTCATCGATGGCGATTATTCGTGACAAGAATTGACCGCCGTCCTGTTGCCAGCGTGCAAGGTGGTCGGAGCATATTGCACAGCGCACTCACCTTTGAACTTCCGTCAGTGCATGCGGTACCCACCTGTGGACGGTGCGTTTCTCGATGCCACTTGCCCCTCTAACTCCAGTAGCGTCCATCGTCTGTCTTCATCCAGGAGCATAAGACCTATCTGTGTCGGTGCGACGTAAAGCAACTAGCAACCAACCATCCAGGAGCTGCTCGATGACGGCACGTGCCACGTCGGTCCGCACACTGACAGGCCGTCCCGAACGTTGCTCATCACTGGTTGACACACGTCCTTGCTGAAACTTTCCTACCCACCGTGCTACTGTACGGTATGGTAGGGCATTATTCTCAAGGGCTTCCACTAATTTACTGTGACATTCCATCGCATTTCTCCCTCAGAGAACGGCTATTTTGATGTAAGCGCGCTGCTCAACACGGGTTACTTCCATCTCGCACGACACTCACCAACTGGCTGATTTCACAGCACTCGCTGCACAACTACCTGCTAACAAAGGGCAATATGTTGTTCTGCATACACACTATGCCTGCAGAACTTCCACACGACACATATACGTTTGTGATCCGTTCACATATCTACGAGAAAAAAGTACTTGCCATTACTTTTTCCCCAATCCTCGTATAAATTTCCGTATTCTAACCTGCAACCAAAACCATTCAGTCAGGGGATAAATTAAAGACCAGTACCGGTCGACAAACCATAAATTTCACGGCCCTGTGGTTCCGTCACAGTGTCGATGAAAGAACGGATGTGCTGCTTCACACTGAGTTGCTCTGTTCTCAGCTTCTAGCATGTGATATGTCTTGATTATATTTTATATATTTCTTCTTAAATTTTGCTTGAAGTAAACAAGGCATAAATCTTACTAAAACCTTACAGTGTTTCAAATGTTACTTTAGTGATCTTACAACAGTTTGATAAAAGAATTTCAAACTTTTATCTCCACTTTTCTGAAAGGTACTGAATAGGAGAGATCATTGATTATGAGGTATTACAGATTGTTTTATTCATTATTTATGAGTGCATTATTTATTTATTTATTTATTTATTTATTTATTTATTTATTTATTTATTTATTTATATTCTTTTTCTTCTTTCAGTTTGTTCATAATAAGAACTATCCCCAATTGCAGTACACCTAGGATACACTATTCTTCTCTTCTCCCCCCTCTACAATCTCTCATAGTGCGTAATAGCAATTCAAAATAACCTGTATTTTGTTATAGGACGCGAGAAGTTTGTTACTTTCATCGACCTGTCTCAGTCTGACCCTTGAATTTAACAGTATGAACGTGACTGAGATATGAGTGATTCTAGTCACATCATTCCATACCAAACCAGTAAAAACATTGCCTGTGGAGTCCGTTCGTTTACATAGTGGGTGGGAGTGTAGAATACATCCACGATAACCTCTGATTGTCCCAAGAGGCAACTATAAGTGGTAAATCTGTGGGGTTCTTAATCTGGGAGCGTGGAATAGCAACTGCGGGATCCTAGCTGAGTCTAACATTGAATCTACTTACTTGTGGCAGCCTCCTAGCTTTTGTCTCTTCTATCTGACCTCCATCGACCTGTTTTCCTCAAATCCCGACGGCATTAGGTTGGGGAAGCCTCGGAACTCTTATCATTTTCATGTCTTTCATGGACCGCCCTTTCTCTTACCGATCCCTCAATTTTTCAACTGATCAGACCTCTCCCATATTGACTCTGATTGGTGTTAAGAGGAGATGGCTACCAATATCTTGTAATTAAAGGAAAATTAAGCTACAATATCCAGTACACTGTAGAGGTGAGTCATCCAAACATACATCCCTAATTTACTTTACATCGCACCGACACAGATAGGTCTTATGGCGACGAAGGGATAGGAAAGGCCTAGGAGTGGGAATGAAGCGGCCGTGGCCTTAATTAAGGTACAGCTCCAGCACTTGCGTGGTGTGAAAATGGGAAACCACGGAAAACCACCTTCAAGGCTGCCGGCAATGAGGTTGAGCCCACTCTCTCCTGGATCCAAGCTCACAGCTGCGCCCCCCTAACCGCAAGGCCAACTCGTCTGGTTTAAGGATAGGAAGAGCATTGTCAGATGGGCGGTATTGTTTGTTAAGAGATGATATCCTGAAAATCACGACACTCATAATACATGGACACAGCACTAGATGGCGGTGCGTTGGACAGGTACTACGCACAGAGCAATGAACTGTAGTAGTGCAGGCTCCGTGCAGAATGGATGTGACGAGGCAAGAACAGCGCGCATACATCAAACTGGTCGCTTGCCAAAGAATTCCATAGAAATCCTGTGAAAGCCATGTAGAATAATTCCCTTTCCTGCCAAACCGTTGCGAGATGGGCAGCAGCATTTCCGCACGGACGTGATCAAGCAGCGACGTACAACGGTTCGGAAGTCCTGTTAGTGTCCCGATTGATGTGTCACGTGCAGTAGGAATGAATTTATTGAACTGAACATAACAGGCTTTCGCCCAGTTACAATGTTCCAATAAAATAAACACTCACAGACTGTTTATAGCTAGATACTAACTACTTACTACTTAACTACTTCTAAATCTACTTTGTAGCATCCTGCACATGGGCGGATCGCCAGCTCCACTTGCAGCACACCACCTAACTAAACTAACTACTTTACTACATGAATATATACTAAATCTATCCTAAATCTGTCTGGCCGCGACATCACCCCTGGTGAGGAACTGCTACCACCCTTCCCTGGGATGTCACGACCAGACATGTCTCATGAGGCTCGGAAACCGATACCTCATAGACCCTTTAAGCTGTCAATGTTATTTCCTCACCACTCCTTCCTGTAACAACCCACATGTGTGCGGATTGCCTAGCTCTACATGTAGGCTGTCACACCTATATTTCACTGCCGAGACGGATTCCATAACTCGGCTCATCTTTCACTGTCTCATTGACAACTTACTTCCTCTAACCTAACACTATTCACTACTTTACTCTACTTCACATGTGCAGACGTACCGAATCAACACTTTAGCTTGAGATAGGTCAGGCCTATCCCCGCCTCTTCCAACTCCACTGTACGTCATCAGCCAAAAGCAAATAAACTAACAAAACCAAACTAAAATAAGACCAAAATAAAATAAAATAAAACGGGCAGACAAACAACCAACAATCTCATTAGAAGGTAGCCAAAACAAACTAACTAACAAAACCAAAGAAAATAAAACAGGCAGACAAACAACAATACCTAAGGAACAAGGGAACAAAACTGAACAGATATGAAAAAGTCACGTGCAGTAATTAATCAGTGCATTGTCGTGGACAGAGATGGACACTACGTGAGTTACAAGCTGAAACTGGCATTCAAAAACGAACCAACCACTTAATTTTACGGGAGGATATTCACCTGCGTACATTTTCATTACGGTGGGTGCCACTGCCATGCAACAGTGGACACGGTATATCACAGGTTCTCACCTCGTGGTACTCTACTAGAATGAAGACGAGCCAATGCTGGAGAGAATAATGACCGTATATGAATTTTGTGCCAGAGCTCGATCGCCAGTCAGCAGAATGTTGACATGCAGGATCACCACGAAAACAGAAGTTCCCCCCGTCAAGCTGATAGTCATTGTGGCTTATGACGTCAGGGGCGTGTTTGTGGATCAATCCATTGAATATGGCACAACGGTGAGAGCGGTGTACTGAAGAACTTTTCTACAGAGACAGTTACGTCGTGCCATTTGGAACAAACGCCCGGGATTAAAACGGGATATTTTGACAGCAGCTAAAAGTATGTTATGTTGAAAACTAACTCACTCACTAAGCTCACTTCAAAAATTGTTCACAACAACACAGGTAGTACTTTGTTTACAACGGAAGTAGCATTTGTGCACGCAACAATCTTGTTACAGCTTTCTTGAACCTAACAGCAAAACCTGTTTTGAACTTTGGCCTGTTCTAATGGACAAAATAGTTACATATCTATCAGGATGTCCACCATGAATGGGGCATGGCCTTGTGCATGCCAAAACAAAATATAATTTTTGACACATTTATAGAAGGAATCCGACCATGACAATTGGGGAGATATATTTTGAAGATCTCAAATACAATTATGATTCCGTATCCAATCGGTTTATTGGTGCAATATCGCATACGTTCACACTGTACATCATCATTAACAATTCTCTGCTACCGATCATAACAGGTCGTCTCGTAATACCGCACAATCAACAGGATGTACCTGTGTTACTACGATGAATCAGACAGCCGACATATTCGGAGACTGGTGCCCAAAGAGTTGAAATGCAAAAATGAAATTTTCCATAATAAAATATCTTGTTCACTACTTTCTACTACAGCCGTACCTTCCCAGTGCTCACAATTCAACAAGCGAACGCAAATCAAACTATATTTTGTAGAGGGAATCTTTTATTCAATAATCCATTGTGTTCTGTATTGGCTGTACTGTTCGAACTCGTCGTTCCGTCAATTCCGCCATGAATATGCATTCGTTCTTAATAAAATTTAGCACTCCATCCGTACGTCCAGACCACCACTGGGTAGTGCGTGCGACTACAACGTTTTTCGCTGAATCTTAACACTTTAGATGTACCTACACGGGGTAACACAGGTTATACGATTTATTCGAGTACAACAGCAAGGTATTTCACGAACAAGCTGGTTTCACTTAACATCTGTTAAAGAAATATGTCCATTGACTTATTGGTTGTTATCTTATTTACGTCATTAAAACTTAAACTGTGTACAGCCAACCTCGTGATGTACGAACCTAGGCGTCCCAGGCCGTTTTTCAGCCAGTCCAGAGATTATAATTCTGTACTGAGGACTGCAATAGTATTCACTCAGCTTCGTGACACCAAATGAAAGATGCCTCATATGAGAGTCAGTCAAACAGGTCACGAAAACGAATCAATACGCCTCTGGATATTGTAACGCTGACCACGTTGCACTCTATTACTCCAATATATGCAGGTCATCTGACTATGGAGCAGTCGTCTTGGACAGCCAAGGTCCAAGAATAGGCTGTATGTTTCAGGGCTCGTTTTCAATACGTAAAAAAAAAACAGTCATATTATGCTCTAAGGGAGCTATGTAGAGAGATATGTTCTCTGAGGTAGATAATATTTTTCATGTCGTAATATTCATCAAAATACGAAAAATCAGATTTCGAAAAACTAGACATAAAATGTGTAACATATTTTTTTTCAAAACAGTGGCAGTGACTGCAAGAGTACTTACATTTATACAGAATGTCTGAAAATAAGTTATAGAAAATTTATGGCCATATAATATACAATATAAGAGAGGATCCGTTATCCATTTTTCCTAAACCCTTTAATTAATCGCCAGGGATATCTGGTTTATATCTCTTGCTAGGAGCTTTACGTCGCACCGACACAGACAGGTCTTATGGCGACGATGGGATAGGAAAGGCCTAGGAGTTGGAAGGAAGCGGCCGTGGCCTTAATCAAGGTACAGCCCCAGCATTTGCCTGGTGTGAAAATGGGAAACCACGAAAAACCATCTTCAGGGCTGCCGATAGTGGGATTCGAACCTACTACCTCCCAGACGCAAGCTCACAGCCGCGCGCCTCTACGCGCACGGCCAAATCGCTCGGTGGTTCATATCTCTTATGTCGTGCGATGAAGTGAACTGAATTCGCAAAAGAATGTTAGCGGTGAAGAGTATTATTATTAACATTCAAAATTCCCTAGGAAAACGCATGGCGTACCCAGAAATGACCAGAATCTCTAGCGAACGGAGTACAGACTAAGGAACGCACGGCACAGGCTGTGTACATGTGCTGTGCAGTTGACAAGCAATACAGTAGTGTAAATTGCGTGACTCAACATATGTAGGTGAGGGGAGCGGACAAGCGGGGCATCGAAAAAGATAAATTTAAAGCATCGTTTTCTGTAAGTTTTCGCGTTTGTGCCCTGCGCAGCATAAAACACACTACAAAAATGAATTTAAAATGTTCACAGTATGTACGATACATAAAGAATTAACAGAATTTATTTATCACTTAACATTATCTCCTCAGTCCGGCCCCATGGCTAAATTATTAGCATGCTGGCCTTTGGTCCAGAGGATCTCGGGCTCGATTCCAGGCCAGGTCGGTGATTTTAACCTTCATTGGTTTGTGCACCGTCTTCATCGTTAGAATTCATCACAGGTAGGGTCCCATTCTTAGAGACGCACAGGTCGCCTACACGGCGTCAACTCGAAAGACCTGCACCCGACCTCTTCGGAGGCCACACGCCATAATTATTATTATTATTATTATTATTATTATTATTATTATTATTATTATATCTCCTCAATGGCCTAAGAACTCTAAAGTCGAGCAGGGAAGACCCGGCCTGTTACGCCAGGAAATCCAAATAACGTAAAGAATATATTTGGCATTAATAGTGGCGTACATTTCTGATTAACACCTATTAAAACACAATAATAACGTACGTATCTACTTTGGACTTACTTTTATTAGCCTGTATCCTAGAACACTCTGTTCTAAATAGCCTTTAATACCTGTCAATACCAAAGTACGTGCTTGCTTGTTTACTTTTATTACATAAGTTATGTTACAGGGGAATGTTAATTCATTTGTAGTGTAGTGAACTTTGACATGCATGAAATGTACTGTGTTTACCGACATGCTTTATAAATCCAGTGCACTGTGCCCACCCGATTCGCCACCAGCACTAGCAAGGTTGCATGCGAGCGACACGTCGGTATACTATGGTAGCGCACCACCCAAGGTTGTTAAGCAAGACAGCTTGGCTGGCTAGATGCTGCATGGGTTGACACCGAAGTTGGTCACGATTGAGCTTACATTTCTTTGTCGATTTTCCGGTGAGCTTTCACTAGAAGGAAATCGATTCTTGTTTCAGAGCACTATGTCCTCTTAGAATTTCCGTAACTTATTTTCAGACACTCTACATAGGCGTGGTGTGCAAAAAATGTCAATGAAAGCTGTCAAAAAACAAACAAAGCAGAAAATACGAACAGTTTCCGTTATTGCCCCTGAAAATACGTCATCCACTACCATACACGTTTAGCACCCTTCATACAGTTTCTGAAACTGTCAGTAAAGGCCTCTTTAGTAAGCTATGGCAGAATGGCAGTCACACGATCTTGGATCGCTGTCACGTTGGCGATCAACAGTGTTTAGACCTCGGACTTTGCAGGTGACTCTTTTTTGATCGCGGGGAAGTGGATGAATGCCATTGATTGCCGCTTGAATTCCGGATCAAACTGACAGCACCAGGTCTTATCTTCCCTGACAATGGTTTGAAGAAAGCGTTCACCCAGGTCACATATGCCAGTGAAATCCCCAGAAGTTTCCATCCGATCAAAAAGAAAAGAGTTCCCTGCAAAAGTTCGAGATCAAAACACTGATCGTCGACGTGGCAGCCGTCCAATATCGCGTGAAAGCAGTTCTGAGACTGATTCCTAAAGAGGCCTTGGTTGAAATTTTGCTGAAGCTTAATCAACGTTAGCAAAAGTCTGTTGTAAAAATGCCGATTATTTTGATGGCAATACAGTCAATATGTTTCTATCTTCTTTTTATTTGTTTTCTGATAGCATTTGCCGAGCGTTTCTGACATACCACGTGAATCGAATCGAATGCATGTAAACCGAAGGCTTTTAAATATTACCAAGAAAAGATGATTTACGTGGTTTTAGTATAAAATTCATTATAGTGGCCTAAAATCAATTTTTTGACGGGAAAATTACTCGGAAGCCACTTTCATGGTAGGTTAAGACGAATAATTTTAGGGGAAGGAAAGTTACAAAAATATTCCTATTACACCGCTCGAGATCGATCCCAAGACTCTATGTAGTAGCACATCAGTAGTAATACCTGCAAACCATTGATTTATCGATTTATCGACTGATCGATTGTTACAGAATTGCACACATAGGGCAAAAATTCCCCATAATGTGTATGTAATCGGCTTTCATATAACAATTGCTACGACAAAAGTTAACCATTGTAATGCAACCGAGTGATATCATAGGACTGTATTTGAGACAATATCATTAATTCCATGAGGTACTCTTTTTAATCCTGGCAAAAAAGTGGTGGGGAAGTGGGAAGATATACTGTATGTGGCAATGGCTATTAAACTGTAATACGCGTAGTCTATCTCTAGGGTACAGTGAGATTTTTAGATTGTTGTAGATTCTTCAAGATTAAGTATGAAGAATATAAAATAAAAAGAAATACAAATAAATTGGAAATATTTGCTGAGCTGTAAACACAATATGTCACAACGGTGCTAGAGATGTTTGAATTTCACCGATCTCAATTCAGTCCTAACCTACAAAATTATTTCACTCGTAATATTGGACAACATTTATCAATGTAGCAAGTGTTTACGTTACTCTCAAAATTTCGAAGTTGGAAACCAATGTTTATGTTCGATATCTTTTGATGATGATGATGATGATGATGATGATGATGATGATGATGATCAAGCATCCTGAGTCGGAGTTTACTTGAGGTAGGGTGGCCAGTTTGTTCCTGCTCTTTCCCCTGCCAACAGCACCATGCAACCCATCCAAGATCCACGGCCATTATTACTTAACTCACTGGGTCCGGTGTTCCAACATGGCTAAGCCGTTGACAAAAGTATACGTAGTAACAGGTGAAGAAGATTACAACATAACTAAATTCTACATAAAACCCAGGCCCTGATAATAATATAGTTCAATGTTCTTTTTCTGTTTTCTAGAACAATGTTGCACTTTAATAAGTTTTAGAATATGGCAAGCTGCATGGTGTGATTGTAGTTAAGCACCTTCTTCTACAAGGAGTCTTCCTGAACCGTAAACACATTTTTACATTACGCTATACTTCAAGAGTAACAGGAGGATTTTTCCTGGTAATTCTGGAGAGATATTCACGCACCTCGGGCGAAACAGTTAAAAAGTTCAACCAGGAGAATGGCTTTCTCTGCGAGTAGCTGAGGAAATGATAATGTCAAGTGCTGTTGGCATCCTTTTTGTAAACCAACTCCCTGGGCAGCTGCAACTAGCGAGGTTAAACTGCTCGTCTACGGAAATCATTAGCAGAGCAATAAAACCTCAGATTTTTCTGTCTAAATGTAACATATTTTCGAAATACCAGCACAGTTCTTGGTTAAAACAGCGAAAATATTACTAATAATATATGTTGGTTTAATACGGTTCTCAGCAGCATCAGTAAGATGTTTAGAATATATATCTCCTTTCCCGTTGTAATCAACTATGTTCAATCGTATAAATGCTTGATTTTTAAAATAAACTCTTTCTTATAGGATAACGACTATTTTCGTATCGATTAGAAAACACCTTGAATATTTAACAATGCCAAGTAGTACTCCAGACAACAGAGTGAGGAAGATGTGTGATAATATTATTAAAGGAATATAGTGAAAAGTTGATTTTTTTTTTTTGCTAGGGGCTTTACGTCGCACCGACACAGATAGGTCTTATGGCGACGATGGGATAGGAAAGGCCTAGGAGTTGGAAGGAAGCGGCCGTGGCCTTAATTAAGGTACAGCCCCAGCTGAAAAGTTGATTAAGACTATAAAAGAGTGTAGAAGGTGACATTCTAAGGAAGCATGTCGACATCGAATGAGAATTCGAAATGAGAGTGCCGGGCGAGTTGGCCGTGCTATTAGCGGCGCGCAGCTGTGAGCTTGCATTCGGGAGATAGCGAGTTCGAACCCCACTGACGGCAGCCCTGAAAATAGTTTTTCGTAGAGTCCCATTTTCACACCAGTCAATTGTACCTTAATTAAGGCCATGACCGCTTCCTTCCCACTCCCGGCCCTTTCCTATCCCATCGTCGCTATAAGACCTATCTGTGTCGGTGCGACGTAAAGCAGCTGTTGTGGTAGAAGAATGTACTAGACAGTATGGGATTCGGATACTACTGAGAAGGTGAAAGAAGGTGGTAAGAAAAGTAAAAGGTATGGAAAAGCAAGCAGTAAGAACAGCGGGAAAATTCTAAAATCAATATAAAAATGTCAATAAGGGCAGGTGTTAATTAAATGAAGATATGTAGGATAATTTGGTTATTAATGGGAGATTAAAAAAACAAAACCATTAGAAAATACCATCTCAATGATTCTCTGAAATGAAGGCATGAAATGGCTCATTTACTGAAAAACTGTAAGGTGAAAGTCAATTAAAAATATATTGATGAGAAAGACATAGGCCTACGTACAGTACACCTCAAAATGAACCTTATATTGTTAAATTTTTAAACATAGAATTAAACAAACCAGGAACAACTGGTAAACTGGGTATTATAATCATAGGAAAGTGAAAAAGAAATCGAACGATGGTTAAACTGAGAAAACACGTGTAGGTAGTAATGAATACACGCACGAAAAAGCAACTTTTCTTAGGTCCTATAACTTCGTTAAAGGCAATAAATCAGTCAGTCAGTCATTGATATGCATTACGGCTGTCACTCAGGTAGTAGATTCCCTATCAATTGTTTATCTAGACTTACCATAAATGATTTCAAAGAAGTTGGAAATGTATCGATCATTTCCCTTGGTAAATTATAACAATTCATTATTCTTCTTCCTATAAATTAATATTTACCCCAATTTCTTCTGCCGACTTACAACTTTATCTTCATATTATGATCTATCCCATGGTGTAGGGGTAGCGTTTCTGCCCCTTACCTGGAGGCCCCAGGTAGATTCCCGGCCAGATCAGGGATATTTATCTGGATCTGAGGGCTGGTTCGGGGTCTAATCAGCCTACGTGATTACAATTGTAGAACTATCTGACGGTGAGATGGCGACCCCTGTCTAGCAAACCAAGAATTACGGCCGAGAGGATTCGTCGTGCTGACCACATGACACCTCATGATCTGCAGGCCTTCGGGCTAAGCAGCGGTTGCTTTGTAGGTCACGGCCCTTCAGGGTTGTTGCACCATGGAGTTTGGTTTGGTTTTTTAAAACTGACAGCATTGTTTCGTTGGCTTCCATAACGTTAAGGAACTCCTGAGACAAAATTCTGGCATCCTCACGTCTCTTGACATATATAGAAAACGAAAGGGCGTTTTATTATTATTATTATTATTATTATTATTATTATTATTATTATTATTATTATTATTATTATTATTATCATCATCATCATCTGTTTACCCTCCAGGGTCGGTTTTTTCCTCGGACTCAGCGAGGGATCCCACCTCTACCACCTCAAGGGCATTGTCCTGGAGCTTCAGACTCTCGGTCGCGGAATACAACTGGGGACGATGACCACTACCTCGCCCAGGTGGCCTCACCTGCCATGCTGAACAGGGGCCTTAGTGGGGATGGGAAGATTGGAAGGGATAGACAAGGAAGAGGGAAGGAAGCGGCCGTGGCCTTAAGTTAGGTATCATTCCAGCATTTGCCTGGAGGAGAAGTGGGAAACCACGGAAAACCACTTTCAGGGTGGCTGAGGAGGGAATCGAACCCCCCTCTACTCAGTTGACCTCCCGAGGCTGAGTGAACCCCGTTCCAGCCCTCGTACCACTTTTCAAATTTCGTGGCAGAGCCGGGAATCGAACCCGGGCCTCCGGGGGGTGGCAGCTAATCACACTAACCACTACACCACAGAGGCGGACTATTATTATTATCATTATTATTATTGCAGGGCTGAATGGCTCAGACTGTAGGGTGCTGGCTTCTTGAGCTCAAGTTTGCGTATGCGATAGCGGTTCAGACTGGAGAAATTTAAATGGGTTTAATTACGCCAGCCTCAAGTTGTGAGAGACCACGGCAATTAAAAGTATTCCTATAGAACAAAATTCTGCCACCTCGGCGTCTCTGGAAACCGTAATAAGGAATGTGTGGAACGTAAAACCAATAGCAGTACTGTTAGGTAGTCTCACATTGTTCGGGCCAGATGATGGTTCTCCGTGGTTTCCCATTTTCACATCCAGCAAAATGCTGGGGCTGTACCTCGATTAATGCCACCCTTTCCCATCCTTGCGTCGCCGTAAACTTTCGATGAGTTAGTGCGCTGTTAAACTTCTAGCAAAAACAAATCTCACATTGTTGAATTAATTTTGTTTCACCCCTCAGTCCATGATCGAACCGATGGTCTTTGGACAAGGCATGCCACCCCTACACCAACCTGCGCGCCGCCAAGCATCAAGTACAGAGTTAAAGTATATCCCGTTTACAATAAATGTTGGCACACACTTCATTTCTATCGTACATGTTTATTTCCTGTGCATGCGCCTTGTATCGCGGTAAGATCGATCAGTCAACTTTAATGACACGTATTACCTAACGGTGTTTCTAAGGATGGGCTGATGATAGGCAATTAAAATCTGCTTCCAAACATCTTACCATATATTTCAATTACCACCTTGTTAGTACAGCGTTATGAAGTCACCATGGTTCCTTCATTAGTCAACAGTAGAACAATGCGGGGGGCCGATTTCATATGTTACAATAAGACTTAATTTTCTTTGATTAGGTACGAGTAATTGTCCGGATACGAGAATTCGAAGATATCAATTAAATCTGCCAGAATGCTGTGGTGGTCTAAAACTTGTAGCTATCGAAAACAAATGTGTTGCCTTGCTGAGAATATATTAAGTTTTCTCAGTTAACACCAAGTGATGAACTTGACACTGCCTACATGAAATTACGTGCACCTGGTTCGCATCGACTAATTTGAAAAACGCAAACCTTCTTCAAGAAAGAATTAGCTATAAACGACAGAATAACAACCAATAAAACAAATGCCCACACAGCCTATACTTCTTAAGCGATATACCGTTGCTTAATACAAGAACGGTCATTTACTCCGTATATACAGGTGAAACATCCAATAAGGAACTGAACGAACATATGGAAGAACTTTCGAAATAGATCGGTTCCAACTGAATGGGGCACGACCATACATGAATGAAATTGTGCCTACTGCCGAAAAGCTGAAAAGGCACAATCAGGATATGGATGATGCCTGCCAATGATGTGGTCAACTGGGCACTCTGGAACATCGAATAACATCGTGTGGTAATAAGGCAGTGATATGGAGATGGACACTCTATGCAGGTAGTAGGATCAGTAACTGTAGGACAGACAATGTAGGTAGCAGAGAGCTCTAATATTTTGAAATCAAGCAAGTGTCAACTTAGAAACTCAATTCTATTGTGTGGCTGGAATGGAAACGAAAAGCAATGTTAGAGAAGGACAAAGCGCAGTGATATATAAAACATTATTTTTATTTGTGTGCGTAATTATCTTTTTCTTCTCACGCAAAAGAACTCCCTGATAGTGAAATAACGTAAGTTACAGAGGATAATAAAGACATTAACAAATCAAATAATATTCTTTCCTGACGAGATATATTTGGTTGTTATTTCTCAGTTGTTTAACTGTATTATTTCAAATTGTTATGCAATTTGAGAAAATATATAGGTAAAATGTGCTATAAGTCCGCCTCTGTGGTGTAGTGGTTAGTGTGATTAGCTGCCACCCCCGGAGGCCCGGGTTCGATTCCCGGCTCTGCCACGAAATTTGAAAAGTGGTACGAGGGCTGGAACGGGGTCCACTCAGCCTTGGGAGGTCAACTGAGCAGAGGTGGGTTCGATTCCCACCTCAGCCATCCTGGAAGTGGTTTTCCGTGCTTTCCCACTTCTCCTTCAGGCAAATGCCGGGATGGTACCTAACTTAAGTCCACGGCCACTTCCTTTCCTCTTCCTTGTCTATCCCTTCCAATCTTCCCGTCCCCACCAAGGCCGCTGTTCAGCATAACAGGTGAGACCGCCTGGGCGAGGTACTGGTCATTCTCCCCAGTTGTATCCCCGACCCAATATCACACGCTCCAGGACACTGCCCTTGAGGCGGTAGAGATGGGATCCCTCGCTCAGTCCGAGGCAGAAACCAACCCTGGAGGCTAAGCAGATTACGAAAGAAAGAAAGAAAATATGCTATATCAATAAAATAATTAAAACATTAATTAGATTTATAAACAACAGTATCTCCGTCCGGCTCCTTGGCTAAAAGATCATCGCAGTGGTTTGCAGTTCACGGTTCGAGGTCCGATTTCTTTCTAGGCCGGGAATTTTAGAAACGTCTGGTTAGCTCCTCTGTCTCGGAGGCTGGGTGCTTGTGTTTTTCTTAATATACAGAGCGCAGAAAAGCTTTGTTTAATGAATTCCAGGAGTGACAGTGGATGCGAATACAAGTATTGTGACCATAGGTCTGGGGCTGCCTACCTCTCAGACGCTCGAGCTTAAACGAGCCACACTGTTTGTACTGAGGCGTTGGAGACGTGACCTTCCTTGTGTCCTTCCGTTTGTCCGTCGACACTCCTGGACATCATGTTCGAGAAGTGCCGGGAATTCGCCAAGGAATATGCGAATCATTATTGCGTCGATATGAACTGCGCCGCCGAATTGGAGGACATTTCGAACATCTGCTCAGAGGTACTGTACGTTAGTGCCATTGCATTGTCTGCAGCTAAAATGTAAACCGAAAGAAAATAGTGTGCCACGCTTACAATCGAGCACCTGGGAGATGGTAGCCGATTTGAAATATTAAGCGCCCATAGTGCCGAAACTAACCACCGGAGCCCCGTAGGCCCTATGTAAACAATACTTTTATTTATAACATCTAATACTAATTTAATTTACGAAACAGAGTTTTTGTGCACCATGCATACATCTTCATAAAAAGAGTGCTCCACTAGCCGCTTATAATTCAAGTTGCTGTACCTCGCGCTGACACGGATAGGTCTTATGCTAGGACCTCTCAAACGCCCAAAATCTCACGCGTGCAAACCGAGTCGCAGAGGTTCTGTGCACCTTGCATCAGTCCGACTCGGCTCGTTTCGGATCAGCGTTTTGTCTCGGCGCGACTCGGTTAAGCTCGGCTCAACTCTGTTCGGATGGTGGAGCCCTAGAGAGCAAGTGAGGAAGGGGGAGACAGGCAGAGCGAGCGAGATGGCGTAGAGAAAGAGAGAAACAGCGCTATTGTATAAATTGCAGGAGTTGGGTGTGCACTCTGATCAACCTAGCGAACTCGTCTCACGCCGCGCAATGCAACGGTGCATGAACCCTGAGAGGTCCTGTCTTATGGCAACGATGGGATAGGAGAGGGTTAGGCGTGGGTAGGAAGTGCCCATGGCCTTAATTAAGATACAGCACCAACTATTGCCTGGTGAGAAAATGGGAAACCACAGAAACCATCTTCAGGGGTTCGAACCCACTATCTCCCGAATACTGGATACTAGCCGCACTTAAGCGACTGCAGCTATCGAGCTCGGTGTGTATGGAAACTTCCTGTTAACGATGCTCCTACGATGTCTAGTCAAACTAAAGACGTTGTCATAGACGCTGTCTTGTATTCCCTTCGTACCGATGCACAGACTTATACACAACAAAATAACATCACAGCAATGTTATGTGAAATTACATCAAGGAACTTCAGCCGTACCATTGGCAATTGTATCAGGAACTCCACAATCTGATTTCATCGCTCCGGGATCATTTTATCAGTTGACATAGCACAAGTCCGCCTCTGTGGTGTAGTGGTTAGTGTGATTAGCTGCCACCCACGGAGGCACGGGTTCGATTCCCGGCTCTGTCACGAAATTTGAAAAGTGGTACGAAGTCTGGAACGGGGTCCACTCAGTCCCCGGAGGTCAAATGAATAGAGGTGGGTTCGATTCCCACCTCAGCCATCCTGGAAGTAGTTTTCCGTGGTTTCCCACTTCTCCTCCAGGCAAATGCCGGGATGGTACCTAACTTAAGGCCACGGCCGCTTCCTTCCCTCTTCCTTGTCTATCCCTTCCAATCTTTCCAATCCCCCCCCCGCAAGGCCCCTTTTCAGCATTGTAGGTGAGGCCGCCTGGGCGAGGTACTGGTCATCCCCGACCCATAGTCTGAAGCTCCAGAACACTGCCCTTGAGGCGGTAGAGGTGGGATCCCTCACTGAGTCCGAGGGAAAGCTGACCCTGGAGGGTAAACAGATAAAGAAGAAGAAGACATAGCACAAAGTGGTCAATGATATAGCCTTTTCATCAACAGTCCTCTTTTCCTATGAATCGCGACTTCACAATAATGGCACTAAGTAATGTCCGATAGCAACGGGTCGATTCAGTCTCAAATGAAAATGCATGCTTTGGAAATGAGTAAGAAAGTGCTCGTACCACATCCACAGTTACAGTATACGTAATAAAATAGGCAGAGCTGAGATTTACTATCCGCGTCTCACGAGAAGTCGCGGCAGCTTGTAGGTACGGCACGAGTAACAGGAGTTACTACACTAAGCTAAGATAAACTAGTGCGAGCTCTCTGAAAGAGATAGTGATCATTATGCAGTGCTTAAAGTAACTAAAGCGCAATTGTACTATAATTTTTAAACTTCACAGCAGCATCTTAGTTCACAAGAATCACTGCCGACGGAACCAATGTTTCTTGTCAGGCCTTGTAACTTGAGACTGGCGCATACGCAGTAGCCGTGCTTACACTCCGCACCCCTTACCCCCAGCATGCACACGACTTCTCGTCAGACGACCGTAGCAAATGTGTTTGCAAGGCTGGATTCATAAAACCAAC
Source organism: Anabrus simplex (assembly GCF_040414725.1). Classification (NCBI taxonomy): domain Eukaryota; kingdom Metazoa; phylum Arthropoda; class Insecta; order Orthoptera; family Tettigoniidae; genus Anabrus; species Anabrus simplex. Next base: position 386,653,067 of record NC_090267.1, on the reverse strand, counting down.
AATGTGCGCTTTTGCTCTCTTGACCAATGTGAGGCCTGGCTCTCGGTCGTAAGTTCGCAGTCTATTCAGTATCTGTTCATTAGCTTAATATACAATTCCTGTCTTAACTCAATCGTTGCTCGAAGCAGTGATAATTTCATGAATTTATAACATTCAATCATTTAACCCGTGAGGCGTCGCGTCCGGTCGTTTCAACCATTTCGGTTTATTTTGATCAATCCTTCCGCAAGCACTGTTTATTATACTTCCTACCCCTCAGTACCTTCCAATGGACTCGTCCACACTACTGTCACACCACTGTTATCCATCACCACCCCTTCAGTGAGTGACAAGCTGGCTATCCGGTCGTTTCTTTCGCACGCAACTCCTCACGTTACCTGTCTCCTTTCTATTCAACCATACGCGACTCACGGCGTAGACTTATTTATAATGCGGAAATTGCACTGTCATCATTCATTGCTGAGTAGAGGAGAAGGAGCATTGTCTAAATGTGTGTTAAACGAAATTATACATCATTTTAAAAGTACTTTGCACAAACAGAAGTTGAAATTTTATTTTCAATTTCATCAGCAAAAAGCAATCTTTTATTATAATTATTATGTTAAAAAGTGTTTGTGTTTAAGTAGTATTATCTCATATTATTGCAACAATAAATAGCGTATTAAGTAAGCGTTTGGTGTTTTATTGATTTCCGGTCGAAACGACCGTACGCGACTCCTGACGTTACACTCAGCACGCGACGACTCGCGGTTTAATTACTGTTGGCACTAACGATTTCAAGGAATCACCATTGAACTGCACTTCGGGCTGTCGCCCAGGGAGGCATATTTCCTGTCAGCTATTCAACTAGTTTGTCTTGAATAATCTCAATGAAGTTGAAAATTTATCGAACACCTCTCTTGGTAAATTATTCCAATCCTTAACTCATCTTCCCATAAAATGTATTTTCTCCAATTGGTCCCCTTGAATTGCAACTTCATCTTTATAATTTTTTTTTTTGCTTTACGTCGCACCGACTCAGATAGGTCTAATGGCGACGATGGGGCAGGATAGGGCTAGGAGTGGGAAGGAATCGGCCGTGGCCTTAATTAAGGTACAGCCCCAGCATTTGCCTAGTGTGAAAATGGGAAACCACGGAAAACCATTTTCAGGGCTGCCGATAGTGGGGTTCGAACCTACTATCTCCCGAATACTGGATCCTGGCCGCAATTAAGCGACTGCAGCTATCGAGCTCGGTATATTGTTTTTAAAAACACCATTAAACCTTATAACGTGACGATGGACGGTCGCCAGACTGAATAGTAAAAATAATAAATAAGTAAATAATCAGTTAGCTTATTAATAAGCCGCAAACTAATAGAATAGGCTTGTAGGATTTACTTATGATGATCCATCAGGCAACATATCTATCATCCTATAATTGAACTTTGGTTGGATGCTGCTTTGAAATTAGAGAATGTCCGTTGTAAGTACAAATGACGAAAGGAACCAGGATAAAGAAAAGGAAATCCCAAGTTCAACATTCAGATACCGATACACATTTCAAGTAATCAAAACAACCACACAGCGAAGAAACAAAAGAGGACACGTGTACAAAGCATAAATTAAAAACTAACAATCACATATTAAAAAAATCTTTAACAAGTTTTGATGACTAAAAATATCCAGTCACAATAAAAATATATCACAGATTCCAAAAGGTACTTCTCACCAAAGATCAGTGTCCGCCCCCGTAGCGTAACGGTTAGTGTTATTAGCTGCCGTCCTCGGGGGCCCGGGTTCGATTCCTGGTATTGCCAGAAGTTTAAGAATGGCAGGAGGGCTGGTATGTGGTTGAAACGGTACATGCAGCTCACCTCCAATGGGGGTGTGCCTGAAAAGAGCTGCACCACCTCGGGATGAGGACACGAGTTTACTTTACTTACCAAAGATCAGTATAGCTGAAGACCAAATTACAACCGTATTCCTCTACTAACGTTATTACACACCATTTCTCCACTGACAGCTGGGAACATACCGCCTAGTCAATTTCCGTGGCCGCTCCACACAGTGAACTACTTAACACGACAACTAAACAGCGGTCACATAACAGCAACAACTCTACAGTGTTAACCAGCACTACAATATCCCTCACAATAGCGACAATTAACACTTCTAAAATTCTACCCACGCTAGCTGTTTCACATTCCACGTCGATCTACAGGCTATTGTATTGCACACACACACACACACACACACACACACACACACTCGCTCTCTCTCTCTCTCTCTCTCTCTCCGTACTCCAACACAACGATACTCAGACACTGGCTCTGGTGGGACTCAGAGGCCAGACTGCCATCCCAGTCCACTACTCACGTCACACTCCAACAAAACAACAACAACTCCTCCTTTGCGGTGGCCCTATATATATCGCGGGATAAAGTACTCTAACCTTCGTGGTGCGGCTAGAGAGAGGCGGGGGTTCTCGTTTTTCGTTCCAGAAGGTCCACGAGGAAACTGGACGAAAGCAAAATACATGGAAAGCCGGCCATGCCCTCCATGCCGACTGGGAGGTCCAGGGTCTGATTCACTAATCCTTTCCAAAACATACCGGAGGGAGCCACGACATATCTGACGATCGTTTTTAATAATGTTATTTGCTTTACGTCCCACTAACTGCTTGTTTACGATTTTCGGAGGACGATCGTTTGAGCACGTAACAACAATATTGCTGGTAATGGAATAGGGGAGTTGACCAAGAGAGTTCGATTAGTGAGCACACAAGTAAGTGGAAACAATGTTAGACCCATCTAGGAAACCCACGATGTCAACGTAAGCTCCCAGCTTGAAAGGTCCTTTTGGTTTCCTTCTTTTAGTCATCTCTCACTGCAGACAGATAATATCCTGGATATATTCCGTCCCCCACGCACAAAGGGTAGGATATGTTTGTAGCGGTTCACCGAGTTGTTTGCTGCTCTATGGAATTCATGATGATGATGATGCTTGTTGCTTAAAGGGACCTAACATCTAGGCCATCGGCCATGAGACGAAATGTAATGAAAATTTAAAAGTCCAAAATTATCCACTGACCAGAATTCAAAACGTGATAACGAAGAATGAATGGATGAGTATGAATTTAAAACAATTCAGTGGATCCGACCCGCAATGCCCCACATTCCTAGAAACTATCTTAAAACAATAGTATTACTGACCAAGGGACTGCTTCTAAAGCCCAATCCTGAATCGATGATGCTTGCTGTCTAAAGGGGTCCAAAATCCAGGTCATCGGCCCCTCATAATGGTACTTATCGCTAGTAAAGTAGAACCATGGCATTTGTTATGTTGCTGTACTAATCAAAAGTAGCGTAGACTCGCGGTATTCCACACATTAAGGTACTACTCACAGGTAACGTAATATCACATGTAACGCAGACCTATGGTGTTTCTCACGTTGCGGCGCCACTTACAGGCAACGCAAATCTATGGCGTTCCTCATATAGGTGTAATAATCACAGGGACTCGTACTATCCCGTGATGTTCCTCAAATAGCGGGTATTAATCATAGGCAACGCAGACCTACGGTGTCGCTCATATAGTGGTACTAATCACAGGCCTCCATATAATTGTAAATCCTGCCATTCCGGTGTCTTGCAAATTCCATGTTGAAGAAATGCTCTGCAATTATTATTATTATTATTATTATTATTATTATTATTATTATTATTATTATTATTATTATTATTATTATTGCTAGTGGTTGTACGTCGCACCGACAGAGATAGGTCTTATGGCGACGTTGGAATAGGAAAGGCCTAGGAGTTGTAAATAAGCGGCCGTGGCCTTAATTAAGGTACAGCCCCGGCATTTGCCTGGTGTGAAAATGGGAAACCACGGAAAACCATCTTCAAAGCTGCCGACAGTGGGATTCGAACCCACTATCTCCCGGATGGAAGCTCACAGCCACGCGCCTCTAAGCGCACGGCCAACTTGCCCGGTATTATTATTATTATTATTATTATTATTATTATTATTATTATTATTATTATTATTATTATTATTATTATTATTATTATTATTATTATTATTATTACTTAAGGTCCCTTATGTTCTTATAAACCACATAAATGCATCGTAATTTTGTCTCTCAGAAGTTTCCTGACGTGCCAGATATCACTTTTTATAAACATTTTTTAAGACCACTGAACTCATTTGAGATCGAAAACTCCACTATGAAAGTAAGAGGGCAACGACTAACCGACTGATCCATGTCAGACTTTGCTCTTGTAATTAGTGTTAAAAAAATATGACTACCTTCATCCAGTCTGTCGTAATAGGTGACTAAAGGGGTAACCTCCTAGGGCTTTCAATTTGGCAGTGTTGGTTACCGGCTACTTGGCCCCTACTACCGTGGCACAAATTGTGAACATCCGCGGTACCCGTGCTTGTCGTAAGAGAGGTCTAAAGGGGGTTTGCCTGGTGTGGAAATTGTAAAGCACGGAAAACCACCTTCAGGGCTGCCGACCGTAGGGTTCGAACCCACTATCCTCCGAATGCAAGCTTACATCTGTGTGACTCTAATCGCACCGTCAGCTCGCACGGTCCCTTAAAACATAATTACTGTCATCATCAGCAACCTTCTCTGAAGCTATGTACGTAAATTTGTTAACCATAAGGTTCCTTACAGGAAGCAACAGCAACACGAGGAAAGTGGATGAAATCTAGAGCATAGGCACTATCGGCTACTCTGCAGATGGAGAGTGCGACGGTGAAAAATATCGATGCTGGGGTTGCAAAATACCGCCCCGGCGTTTCGAATATTTTTATTAATATCAGCACAGTAAATAACATATCACGCATGGTCAATATTCTGAAACTCAATTAGTATTCCTCGACCTATGACACCAATCTATTGTAAACTCCTACCCTACTGTAAAATAGCTACTTTATAATTTTGTGTGAGCAAACGATTTGAGGTCAGATTTATTTGTTCGTCCGTCACAGATACCGATACTTGCATAAATCTAAATTCATCTGATTCCCAATTTATACAGTCTGCCGCCGAATCACCGTCTATTTCTTGAAGTTATATCTCGTAGTTTTGCATGGTGTGCTGCTAATGTTGGTTGTATGTTATATGGGTCTCACGGGTGGAAGAAAAATTGCATTCCGTTACGAGTTGTGGCTTTTTAAAATGTAGTTAATGAGTTTTCGTCAAAATAATAATTCGTGATCATCCTCAATAGGACTAATGAGAATAAGTTAAATTTTGTCGAATTCAGTGAATGTGGTGTATACTGACGACACTGCCAATTGTTTGTTAGTATAGGGGTATTTCATGGATTTACTAATGTGATATTCCGAAGGTTTCTTTCTATTCCAATATTTAGTATCAAAAATATAAAAATACAGCTAGGTACTAGTAGAGGCTTCTTCCTGATAATGATATAAATATTGTATCTGGGATACTGAAACACACTCCTCTGTGATCTGTTTGTCCCTTCAGGATGGACAGGAGGAGGAGGTTGGGTGTATGATCCGGTGTACAAGTGTGCTCCTCTTCCAGCGTTTGAGTGTTCAAATCTGCGGTAGGCACCTATATTCTAGCTGCATCTTTTTGTCCTTAATACATTTTGAGGATATTTTTCAGTACCAGACTTACAAATTCAGTGTATGTGTGTTGTACTGGAGACGCTCTAACCATGAACCCCTTTGCGTGTGGGAGAATGAGCACTCATCCTGAAAGTGAGCATATGCAATGTTGTACAACTGTGTAGTTGTTGATAATTTCACACTATACCAGTGTGTTGTGATTTGGAGACGCTCTCATTGTGTTCCGGTGTTGACAAGGCTGAGATTTCTCTCACAGTTCTCGTGCAGTGAAGTAGTCTCCCATCAACCAAGATGATTACAAATATTGCTTTTACTCTTGTAAGTCCGATGCGTTAAAATTACTTCGTAAGAATTAATAACCTTGAAACGTTATACCGGCCCCTATTTTAAGCTTATTTTCAGTGCGCCGATTTGATTCAGTTTATCAGTTGGAGGACCTGTTTGATCAGGTCTTATTGCTGAAATATTTGCAGTGGTTTAATGTGGAATTCTACTCAACTGGGCACGTAGGTTATCGTGAGTGTTCTGTTCGTTTGTTTTTCCTGATGGCTGGTTTAATAAAATGCAGTATGTTAAAGATGTGACAATACACAAACGGAATATTCTGGAAATGTATATTTCTACACTAAGAAGACAGTGTTTCTAGAAAAACTTAGAAAAAAAGTATTATTTTGTAAATGTAGTTGTGGTCCACCTCTATGATTCAGTGGTTAGTGTGATTAGCTCCCACACCCTGGAGGCCCGAGTTCGATTCATGGCTCTGCCACGAAATTTGAAAACTGTTACGAGGGCTGAAACGGAGTTCACTCAGCCTGGAATGTTAAACTGAGTAGAGAGGTGTTCGATTCCAAACTCAGCCATCTTTGCAGTGATTTTCCGTGGTTTCTCATTTCTCCTCCAGGCAAATTCCGGGATGGTACCTAAATTAAGGCCACGGCCGCTTCCTTCCCTCTTCCTTGTCTATCCCTTCCGATCATCCCATCTATCCCACAAGGCCCCTGTTCAGCATAGCAGGTGAGGCCGCCTGGGCGAGGCACTGGTACTCCACCCCAGTTTTGTTTCCCACAACCAAAGTCTCACGCTCCAGGGAACTGCCGCTAAGGCGGTATAGATGGGATCTCTCGCCGAGTCCGAGGGAAAATCCAAACCTTGAGAGTTAAGAAAGAAAGAAGGAAAGAAAGAAAGAAATAGGCTATAATTTATTACAAGCACAAAATTTGTAGGTGAGAATAGCATTTGAACATGGGACCTCTCCGTTAGAAATCTACCACCCTGCCCACCCTTACACAAAGCACAGCTGCGGATATGTAGGTCAAAGTCACTACCTAGGAGATAAAGTTGAGATTTATGATTATAATGAACTGAGCTAGATAGCTGTACTCACGTAAGTGCGGCCAGTATCCAGTATTCGGGAAATAGTGGGTTCAAACTCCACTGTCGGCAGCCCTGAAAGTGGTTTCCGTGATTTCCCATTTTCACACCAGGAAAATGCTAGTATTGTACCTTAATTAAGGCCATGCCCGCTTCCTTCCAACTTCTAGATCTTTCCTGTCCCATCGTCGCCATAAAAACTTGTAAAAAGATATTCATAATGGAAGAAGCGTAATACGCCTATTGCTGTTATTATTATTACGGAATATTTAATTCGTGCTCATATTATTCATTTCCTAGGACTATATCGTGTTACACTCAAAGCTAAATGTTAGGACTCCAAATATACTTGCCTGATACGCGGTGACAGTGACAGCAATACCAGAAAGCCAGTTTTAAATAAGGGAGCTGGAATGGAACCGAATAGTCTTACTTAAAGTAATGGTGAAACAATAGAGATCTTATACCATCGTATTTGCCCATTCTTTATGCTGTCATTTGGGTTACATATTCCAACAAAGTGGTCATCGATTGTTGAACACTATTTATGTTCTTCTACATGCTCAACACAGTTATGATATATATTCATTTGTTACTCCCAACGATCGGTCACGAAATTAGATTCTTGTTTCATTACTCACGAGTCCAGTTTGCTTGATGAACACATTTAGATATCCTATCATACTGTTCATCTTACATATTCAGACTTCGACCACTTATACACCAGCATGACTTGCAGTACAGAACTGACGAAAAACTAAGAACGCAATGGGTAATTCTATTATAAAGACTGTTTTATGCTAATTATCTGTAGTATTTTCAATTATAATGTTGTGTCCGAGAAGGTATTCTATTTTCTAAATTACAATTTTGTACTGTCGGAAAAAGTAAACATCAAATGGTTTCGCAGTATTTTGAGTTTTAATTACTTTGTTGTTTATTTTCATTTCAGGGTCGTTAAAAATGTCTTTGCCAGTCCGTCCAATGAGTTCAAGAATATAATTTATGCGTTGTAATTTCACGATGTTATGTATCGTTAATAACAAAGTAGTGGCATACACTATTGCCATGCTGTTTACTATACAAAAGTAAGCTTGTATGCTTTGGAAAGTCATTCAAAATTTGGTCAGGGCTATCCGGGGAAAATCGATTTGACGCTTTCCATGTAACGTAAAACGTTATTATAACTCGAAAAGTAGTATAAACTAGCAAGTGTACCCGTGCTTCGCTACGGTATTCTATATTGTATACAGATATCGAAGTAAATTACTGAACATGCAGTGAATGAGATTTTTTAATTTGCATGCCACTTAGCGTTATCCAGAAACAGCACGGGGAGGTTCTCATACGTTGTTTCCAATGTACAGTGCGAGTTGCGGAGTTGTGATGATAACGGCAGGCTCACTTGCCTACTGCCATTCACAATGGAGTAGGAAAGTTTTAATTATAATTGGAGGTTCTATTACCTACTGCGCGGTCACAATCGATTTTGGGGGTTTATTCTTTTACAGATTACAGTTGAGGAGTTTTTATTATAAAATCAGGCACCTTCCCTACTACCAGTCAAAATTGAGCTTTGCTGTTATAATTACAATGACAGTCCCTTTTTCTTAATGACAGTCACACTGAGTTGGTGAGTATCCGTTATAATAGCAAGAACACTATGCCTAATGCCAGCAACATTTTAGATAGGTAAATTTGTTTATAATTGCGGGCACACTTGCCTACTGCCAAACACAGTCGGTCAGGGGAGTTTTGAACAAAACTCCATGCTCCCTTGTCTTCTGGCAGTCAAATAGAGAAGTGAATTATTATTTACAATGGTAGTCACTCGTTACTAATGCTGGATACAAAAGAGTTGAAAAAGGATCCCATTCCTATTGCCAGTCAAAGTCCATGGAGAGTAATGATTACAATAGCAGGCGCCCTCCTGCTGAGAGTAACTATCGATGTAAAATATTAATTACTAGCAGAAGTACCCGTTCTTCGTACGAGTTATCAGAAACTGGCTTTAGTTACTCATACTATCGGTGTGACTGACTTCATTAGATATTTATATCACTGGTGTATTTACTTAAGTACGTAGAAATTATTTGTCATGTTTGGAATTATAGTGTATCTTCTTATTATTTTTTTCACGGGGGCCTCTAAATATTAGTTCCTAATCAGCGTCGACCTCTAAGATCTTTTGCTACCACGTTTTTCCTTCATTCCCACCTAGATATATCTGCTCCCTTCACAAAGCTGCAGGTTTAGTGTAAGTGTACTTCCGCTAGATAGTACCAAAAATATAAATATTATTGTATGCATTTGTTTGATGCGACATTTCGTTACTATTACAAATGATCAAGGAAATACGCGATACAAAAAAACTACTATAATTATCGAGAATTATAATTCTCAGGGTTTGTCACTCATGTCACACATCATATGATGAATCTGAATATAAATGTTGAGAAGTTTTTCCAAGTCATGGGCGCACCATCTTGACAATTGTGTACAGTATATAGATTTCATGGTTACAATGATCGTAAAAGTGGACCAAAATATCGTCACTAATAACTTCAGTGATCCTACTACTCCATGATTTGATAGAAAATAGTTTAAACTATAGGTAACAGACTCCGCAAAATGCTGAAACCTAAGCCAGTACGTAAAAACGGAGGCCCGTCAGCAACCGCTGGTCGCTGTACTACGGAGATCTCCGGGGCGATTATTTTCATACTTCACTCCCTCTCCATCCCTGCCCTAAGGAGTGCTATGAGCGTCTTACACAACAGTTTATTTTTTCCAGATAGTAAGTCATATGTGTATCAATTTTGGTTGGCAGCTATGCCCAAACGTACATGCATAATCTAGCTGCTGTAGAATCCTAGAGTTGAAGTTGCCATGGTTACGGCAGTTCGTTTCTTTATCCGATTCCTAGAGCAGGGGTAGTGTGGTTCCAATATCTCCATAACGGTTGGTTTTAGGGCCTTAAAACATGGTTTTGGGGCTCGAAGGGTTTACCGAGTTTTGTTCTTTGCATCAAGGTGTTTAAAATGAGCTTTGTCTCGTCCTTGTACGACAAATTCGATTTCGCCTATATTAGCCTATTATTTTAATATTTTTATCTCTCCCACCGTCGCCCCCCCCCGCTTGAATTGTTTTGAAAATAAAATACAGCCCATGTTACTCACTGGCAATGTAGTTTTCTATAGGTGAAGTAATTTTTAAAATCGGTTCAGTAGTTTTTGAGTCTATCTCTTACAAACAAATATACACATTTTTCCTCTTTATAATATTGGTATAGAAGTATGGATTACATCCCTACACATACGGTTGCCGTCAGGAAGGGCATCCAGCCGTAAAACAGGGTCAAATTCACATATGCGACACAGTTCGCACCTGCAACCCCACAGGTGTGGGTAAAGCGATAAAAGAAGAAGATAAAAAATTCACCCGCTTTTTTTGTTCTTTTCACCCCCTTAAGTGGATTTTCCAAAAAGAGTGTGTTAATTTTCAAAGGAGATTCCAAGTACCAATTTTAATGTCTGTAACATCTTCATTTTTGAGATATATGTCTCCTCATATAAATAATTCAACTCCTTTCTCACATCTTTTCACACACACCCCCACCCCTTAAGTTTATTTTCTGAAAACGAATGTGTTCTTTTAAGGGAGATTCCAAATATCAATTTTCATGTCTGTAACATGTTAGGTTTTTGTGATTTATTGTAGATAATTTCGCTGCTGTAGAATCCTGGAGCTGATGTTGCCATCGTTACGGCAGTTCATTACTTTATTCGATTCCTAGAGCAGGGGTAGTGTGGTGCCAATATCTCCGTAACGGTTGGTTTTAGGCCCTTAGAACATGGTTTTCGAAAGAGTTTTGTTCTTTGCGTCAAGAGGATTAAACTGAGCTTTGTCTCGTCCTTATACGACAAATTCGATATTTTGCCTATATTATTATTTTTATATCCCCTCCGTGCCCCCAACCTCGAATTGTTTTGAAAATAAAATACAGCCCATGTTACTCACAGGCAATGTAGCTTTCTGTAGGTGAAGTAATTATTAAAATCGGTTCAGTAGTTTTTGAGTCTATTCGTTAAAAATAAACTTTTCCTCTTTATAATATTAGTATATATAATGCCAAACACACCCTTTCTGCATCACTACAAATCGACTTCGATGAATATATATAGATCGGCATACGAAGTATATGCATGTTTACAATATTGCAAACCTTCATTTACAGATTAATTGCTGCTAAACGATACATCATATCGACAAACGGATTGTAATATAAGACGCCTCATTTAGCGGTCTAAATGGCTGGTCTTACGATATTCTTAACCGTCGCATCTATTTATGGGTGAAATTGAGTTAGAAACGTTTAATAGGGTGAAATTTGGGTAAGGTTTTCTCACAGTGGTACTAATATGACAGCTACAAACATATAATTAGGCTCACGTTTGGATACTGGGTGGGCCATGCTCGTGTAGAATTAGGCGATTCTACCTTTCGTATAAGTGATTCTAACTACGAATTATACGTGTACAAGGAGCAAGATGTAGGTATAATCGAGAAATAAAGACAAATCTAACATATAAGGGATAGAGACACGACGAAACGTCATAGTACCAAAGTTGTACATCACTCCAAATTGAACTGAGATTGTGTCATCCGTTTTGTGGTACGACTTACAATTTAGCTACGAAATACCTGCACCATCATTAAAATTGCCTCAATATTCCGATATTTTTCGGGTGTAAAAAGTGAAGTATTTAAATATCTTGGAAACTTTCCGTCAATTACAGGTTAAGACCTATAACTTCACCAAATTTCAATTTTCTAGGTCGTCTGGCAGATTATGCCTTAATCGTGATTTTGGCGTTGGGGGGGGGGCGGGTTAATAATGAGGACTATCAGGAAACTATAACTGACAAATATGCAGATTGTCATTATTACACTTGAAACAGATAGCTGTACGAATATTTAGTTCAATGTACAGACACACGGTCCTTACGAATCTATTTATATAGATAAGTAATCTGCTATACGTAAAACACATGCTGGACTTAAGCTGAAAAACAGACCGTTCATGATATCTCCATTATTAATCCTCCTACGGAAAAAAATGTACATCAGAAAAAAAATTAGAAATGGATTTCCATCAAAGTTGGTCGATTTCCAGTCAGATCGGTCTTGTGTAAATTGTGGATAGTAGTTTTCAAATTATAAGAAATACGCTTTACACGCACCCGTTCTTGAGTTAAGTCCGGTGGGACTTGTACCGAAAACCAGTTCGTTAATGATATCTCCCATATTAATCCTCGTAGCGAAAGACGCACAGGAGAAAAAAGGTTTATAAATTGATTTCCATTAAGGCAGATAGATTCTCATTAAGTTTGGTTGCGTATATTTTGTGCGGGTGCAAAATCACGGCTTCGGTTTCGTATAAACCCCCAGTAATTTCAGGGATTTAGAAACAATATTGGTCCTGAAACCTACCCAAGTACAGGTGGATTCTAAATATGAATTTTGGTGGAAATATATCCAGTAGTTTTCTAGTTATAGGCAAACAGACGGACACCAAAGCAAAAAAAAATGCAGGTGGTCATTATTAAACCTGAAACGGATAACTGTACGGAAATTTCGCCAAAATAGTCAATGTACAGACACGCGTTCGTTACGATTTTATATATATAGATTATATAGGAGAGTACTCCTTACAGTGTACTCGGAAAGTCCTAGTAACATTATTATAATTTTTTTGCAGTGAATAATTTGGCAGAAATAGCAATAGAACTCAACGTTTAGTTAACGATATGTTTATTCACGTACATTAATAGAGCTACAGGTAAACAAAATATTGCTCTATGCAAAAAAATTAAATATTTAAAAAATAATTCGATTGCAGTTTGTAAAAATAATTATAATTTTTCGCGTGGCTACTATCAGCTTAGTGCAGGCCTTGTAAAGGAGACCCTCCAACGACAGTGGACAGAACAGCATCTGCCATGCATGAAAAACTGCGCATTTTCATGGTAAATAAGCCCATGTCCTCGTCCCTCTTTCCAGGCACACCCTCAATGGAAATGAGCTGTATGTAACATTTAACCTCATTTCAGCCTTCCTGCCATTCTTAAATATCTGGCAATACTGGGAATCGAAGCCAGGCCGCCGAGGACGGCAAGTAATAACGCTAACCATTACACTACAAAGGCGGGCACTTTCACGGTGAGTGATAGTGTTGTGTGTGGTGAAGGAGTTGTATGAATGATGGGAACAGGACATACACTCGGACGCCAGGCCAAGGAAATTAACCGTCTTAAAATTAAAACCCTACGACCTGGCTAGGTATGGAACCCGGAATCGAGAGGTTTGAAGGCCAAGATGCTGACCACTCAGTTATGGCGCCAGATATTTTGTAATTTTATATGCCTTGTCTTTTTCATGTCACGTGTTCCGGTAGTAATAAATGGTTGGGTCAAGCAAGTTACTGTGCGATATTGCTATGCAACCCGGTAAACAGGAACACCTGATAAGTTGCCTATATGATCCCTGTCAGTCGCTTGTTAGCCGTGCAAGGTTCGGGTAGCCGTCAATCACTGAAACGAGCAGGAAACAGCTGTAAATATAACCCACCCGACCTTCTCCAAGACAATAGACATTTCTCGAAGTGACCACGAGACGTCTCTGTTTCCGCTAATAAATAACAGAGCTGCCACACAGTAGATACTAAATTCTCCCTTGCACCATGTCCCTCACTATCGTATTCCCTCTCTCTCCTACTCTCTCACTCACCTACACACACAGTAGGGATAGTAGAATATATCCACGATATCCCTTCCCGTTCATAAACAATTGGAGTATGGATTAACGACGACGGATGCCCTAGCTGATTCTGTCGTTTTGTAATTACTGATATCAAGTTCACTTCAAATTTCCTAAGAGGGAGACCCCAACTGCTCACTTTTGGGACGTGGGTTGGCAACAACAGTGGCTCTTGCGGAGTCCTTTATAGTTTCCACTTACTTCTGGTAGATTCCTCACGTACATTTTTCCTGCTTGTTCTCTCTTGCCCGACTCTTGTTCTGTTCCGACTATGACGGTGTTAGATTTGTGGGGCCTCCGGAGTCTTTCGCTCTCACACTCTTCCCCTCCTTTTGCCGGTACCTCATCCCTCCAAGGGTCATAACTCTTTCATATTTCCCTTCTGATTCTGGGTATTTGTCGAGAAAGTAGACTAACCGAAAAGTTAATCGAAAAAAATGATAGCACCCTTTCGGAAGTTGCAAGGGCGGCAGTCTGGATGATCTACTGATATTCAGCATTTTAGCATTTTAGTACCACCAATCATCGCTTAGCTTTGTTGTTATTGCTAGACGGCTGAAAGCAATGAGAAACTACATTCGTAACTAACTTAGTCATATTTGTATGAATGAGTGATGTACTGACGATAGACTCCTCCCGGGTAAAATATTCAGCAGGTAAAATTGCCCCGGATTCATACCTCCGGGTTGGAACACCGTAAGAGGAGGCAGTCATCAGTAAGCTGAATACTGGCATTCTACGAATCGGAGTGTGGGATGTTAGAAAATTGAATGGTTGTAGTAGGTTAGATAATTTGGAAAGGGAATTGGATAGAATAAAGTTAGACGTACTTGGTATAAGTGAAGTACGTTGTTCAATACCCAGCCAATATATACATGCCATTTGTAAATGAAAAGTCACGTCTCTTCGGTGCGGAATCCGCGTAAAACTGGCTGTCCCATGGCTATGAACATGATATAAAAAGGAACGTAAAACTATTATATGTTATACATTACTCTTGGGGTGACTGAAACGTATGAGTGTAATCAGCACTTTACTTTAAGCAGAGCGGTAATCCAGAATGTTGCAGTCACAAATATCACTATCACTAACTGTATTTATTCTTTATCGGTACTAGTTCAAGATGAATTTTTAGAGCACAGGTGCTAAAGTTGAAAGAAACGTAAATAATAAATAAAACTAGGAAACCATCTCATATAAAGAATCAGACCATATAATGGAAGAACAAATGTATTAGAAAAAGCATTCAAGCATCCTCCGTTATAGGGAACAGAATTTTAAATAATGGCTTGGGTTTTATTTTGTGAAAAATTATTTATCTGTTTTGGACAGTGAGTGAATCTGATTTGTACTACATTAATTAGTCGAGTGACATTGTCATGTGGATGGTGGTGGTAGAACTCATCCATGATATTCCCTGTCCTTCGTAAGAGTCTCTCCGCTTCGGTGCGTGAGTTTATGACTACTGGGCGCTATCTGAGTCTGGAATTGCTTCCAGTTACATGTGTTAGGCTCCTCACTTTCCTTCTTCCTGAAAAGGGAATTGGATAGAATAATGTTAGACGTACTTAGTATAAGTGAAGTACGTTGTTCAATTCCCAGTCAATACATATGCGGTTTTTAAATGAAAATGCACGTCCCTTTGGTGCGGAGTCCGCGTAAAACTGGTGGTCCCATGGCTATGAATATGATTTCAAAAGGAACATACAACTATTAAATATTAAACTTTACTCTTTAATTCCTTGGTCAACTTTTTTTCTCCTAAACCCGTCGGTATTAGGTTTTCCAGGCTTACGTAGTCTTTCATGTCAACGCCTTTCATGGCCCTTCCCATTTTACCGATACCTTCATTCTTCAAACGGTCAGGCTGTTTTCCACTTTACCAGGAGGGTTGTCCGTGCGGTCAGGGGCACGCAGCTGTGACTTGCTTCCGGGAGATAGTGGGTTCGAAACCCACTGTCGGCAGCCCTGAAAATGTTTTTCCGTAGTTTCCCATTTTCACACCAGGTTGTACCTTAATTAAGGCAACGGCCGATTCCTTCCTACTCCTAGGTTTTTCCTGTCTCATCGTCGCCATAAGACCTATATGTGTCGGTACGACGTAAAGCAAATAGAAAAAATTCCATTTTCCTTACGTGCCTGTTAATAGAGGATAGTTGCATTTGTATTTCTTCTTAAACCAATGAACGTTTCTAACGACCATTAGTGCCAAATTATCACATTTCTTGGGACCAAGAAAATAACATATTAATTGAATATTTAAGCGCTGATATTGTATGAGCAATGGTTTAATTTCCACAACATCTTGCCCTAAAGTATAAGAAAAAAATTGATATTGTTAATATGTATCATGAATATATTGAAGTATTTACACAACTGTAGGGGATTCAGTATGTCATGTAAGTGCTGTACTATGCTGGGGTTCTGCAGCGTTGTCACATGGCAAAAGGGCGGGTGGCTCCTCGTGCAGGAATGAGAAGTAAAAGTTAGTCCTACAGTCAGCGGTGGTAAAATATAATTTACTTTTAAAATTACACAGACAATTCATAAATATGTAGCACAGGAAAAATCAATGTGGCGATCATACTCCATTTTACAAACTATTGCAGCAGCAAATATAGCACACAAGACGAATGGCTATGAAAAAGTATATAACAGCGCTTATTCACAACACATACATTAGAAAAAATTGTGCAAGTCATATTTTGATGTCTTTTTACCTTCACAACAGGAATCGATTTTAAAACAAGCAAACCCAGTCTGAAACTTATTAATGTTTTAGTGCGTTTCTTTTATTTTATTAGCCTGCAAATGGTCTTCTCACAGATGTTAGTTAATGCCAGATTAACAATGAAAACACAGATAAATATCATATTTGAGAGTACACCTCTTCATTGGCACGAGACTATCAAAGAAAGCGGATGGGAGTTCTGTTGGGAATCGAACTACCCTTCGGAATTACGACTCAAAATACTCATCTGTCCTAAGTGAAGTGTTTACAAACACATTTATAATGACTACGTTGGGGATTAAATTGCTTTTCCTGACCTTTTTTTGCTGAGTATGCGTAAAACTTAAAATAAACAAATTCTTGGAGTAGAAGCTATCAAATTCTTTTTTTTTTTTGCTAGGGGCTTTACGTCGCACCGACACAGATAGGTCTTATGGCGACGATGGGATGGGAAAGGCCTAGGAGTTGGAAGGAATCGGCCGTGGTCTTAATTAAGGTACAGCCCCAGCATTTGCCTGGTGTGAAAATGGGAAATCACGGAAAACCATCTTCAGGGCTGCCGATAGTGGGATTCGAATCTACTATCAAATTCTAAATGTGGGTTCACGACGATGAAGCTGTTAGCTGGGGGTGGCGTATCTTTCACTTACGTGTTTCAACCTTCTCGCTTTTATCATTTCTATCTGACCTCCCTTGGCCAACTCCTGTTCTCTTTCGACACGGATGGTGCTAGGTTGGTGGGTCCAATAGAGTCTTTCATTTTCATGCCTTTCATGTCCTATAACATTCATTTGCTTATTCATTCATTCCTCAAAAATCGATACTCTTCTGAGAGAGAATGGTTTCATAGACATTATCCCCTGGAAATAATAATCACCACCATTACCACCATCTCTAGATCGATATTAGTTGATCAACACAAAGGAAAAAGTAAAAATGAGTATCACTTCCTAGAATGACAAAGACAAAAGACAAAGTCACCTCCGTACAGGCCATGAAGGCCCTTGGAGGAGTGGAAGGTAAAGGCTTCCACCATTGTTAACCGCGGCACGTGATGGGGTAGAGTGGTTAGCTCTACGCGCGGCCGCCTTTGCCCCCAGGAATTAACCTGGTACTCATTTTTGTTGTAGGCTACACCTCCGGAAGTGGAAATCTCGTTTCTTAAATTTTACGACTTCCTGACGGGGATTCGAACCCACGTCTTTCCGGGCGAACCGAGCACGCCTTTAACGCCTCGGCCAGGCAGCCATTTCCTAGACTGACACTGACAGAAATACTAGGAATTGTTGAGAAAATCGTTAGTACAACTGATGTGACTCTAATTTGGCTTCAGTTCTTATAGTGTCATATGCCGATCTATTTGCCATGGAAGCTTCCACTAAAAATACCATGAGCTGATAGGACGGCTATGTTCTTCTTTTCCGTATATCTTCTTTCCCAATTATGAAATGACAGCACAGTCACATCTCCGAAAATAATTATCTCTCTTTAAATCTGTTCATAGATAACATCACCGTCTAACAGAATTAACAAGAACTTCTATGTTGATATACCGCAACCTCCATGCACTGGAGTACCTTCATTATTTAAGTTCGAATATTCCCCGGAAAACTGAGGTGACTAAATGTGTGAATGGCAATGTAATACACAATGTGTTGTTTTTGAATGATGTCTTAGAAACGATTCCTCAACTGATAATGACTTCGTATCTTCTTATGGCAGCAGCGATCTTCATTCCATCTAGTCCACTGCCATGACAACGACGAACAACAAGAATTTTAAAAAAGTACAGTAACAATTTATTATATATTGTTATTCAACTGTGTTTTATGTTAGAACTTTATTTCTTAAATTGTAGGTAATAAAATGATTTTCCTCGAAGGTTTTCTTAATTAATCCGTTTCGCCGGCCTTCTGACCCCAACTTGGTAGGTTCGATCCTGGCTCAGTCCGGTAGTATTTGAAGGTGTTCAAATACGTCAGCCTCGTGTCGGTAGATTTACTGGCACGTAAAAGAACTCATGCGGGACTAAATTCCGGCAGCCCGGCGTATCCGGAGACCGTAAAAGTAGTTAGTGGGACGTAAAGCCAATAACATTATTATTGTTAATATTATTATTATTAATCCGTTTACCCTCCAGGGTTGGTTTTACCTTCGGATGCATCGTGGGGTCCCACCCCTACCGCCTCTGGGGCAGTGCCCTGGATCCTGAGACATTTGGTTGCGGCATACAACTGGGGAGAATGACTAGTACCTTGTCCAGGCGGCCTCACCTGCTATGCAGAACAGGGGCCTTGTGGAGGATGGGAAGATCGAAAGGGATAGACAAGGAAGGGGGAAGAAAGCGGCCCGGGCCTTAATTTAGGTATCATCCCGGTATTTCATTGGAGGTGAAGTGAGCAACCACGCAAAACCACTTTGGGAAGGCTGAGGTGGGAATCGAAACTCCCACTACACAATTGACCTCCCGAGGCTGAGAGAACCCCGTTCCAGCCCTCGCATCACTTTTCAAATTTCGTTGCAGAGCCGGGAATCGAACCCGGGCCTCCGTGTAGGGGTGCAGCTAATTACACTAACCACTACATCGCAGAGGCGGACCTCGAAGGTGTTATTGTAATTAAAATTGATTTGGTTTTCTAAGCATAAGCAATCTCATAAGTTATCCGTTGTGGGCAGGGGTGGGGGACGGGGGCGATCTTGCTCTCTTCCAACCGCAATGGTACCATTTCACGTCTTTCGTGGACCTTCTATTTATTTTTCCGATATCCTAAATCTTAGAAGTGTCAGAACTATTTTACTTTTTCCTCTGACTAGTGTTAAGACAGAATGGTTACACAATTTCTTGCTGTTTTTTTTTTGCTAGGGGCTTTACGTCGCACCAACACGGATAGGTCTTATAGCAACGATGGGATAGAAAAGGCCTAGGAGTTGGAAAGAAGTGGCCGTGGCTGTAATTAAGGTACAGCCCCAGCATTTGCCTGAAGTGAAAATGGGAAACCACGGAAAACCATCTTCAGAGCTGCCGACAGTAGGGTTCGAACCCACTATCTCCCGGATGCAAACTCACAGCTGCGCGCCTCTAACCGCACGGCCAACTTGTCCGGTAACACAATTTCATTGTACTTTCTCTTTAAATCATCACCACCACCACCACCACCACAACAACAACAATAACAACAACAACAACAACAACAATTCAAATTAGGTCTGGTATCATGAGTTGAATTTGTTCCTGAAGAGAAAAAGATCAAACTCATCTCACACTTTTTGTCAATTACTCATCGAACTACCCTGCCTGAAGTTAATAGTTCATATTTAAAAAGAAAGGTCGAAGTTTGTCTTCTCTGAAACGTTCGATGGTTAAATTGTCAAGGTTTGCGACAGCTCCGATGATTAATATTCTTGCCCGACTATTGTTCGTGGCTTGACGAATGGACTCCATTACTCGGTGTTGTATAGATATATAAATAATACAATAGTTAGCTCCCTAATTACATTTTATCACTACGGACTGAGCCTTCTATTAACAGAAATACGGTAATGCATCTAGGGTAAAGTATAATATTTTAGTCATATAGATTTGATTCTAAACAGTACTAAAACCATTCGATAAAATACGGAGTCATATTTATAATAGTAGGAATAATAATGATGACCTAATAATAATAATAATAATAATAATAATAATAATAATAATAATAATAATAATAATGTCTTCTGGTATAGGCTAGAGCAGTTTTGTTACTTTCATAGATCTGTGTTTTACCTTTGGCTTTGACAGTATGAAAGTGACTGAGGTATGAGCGATGCTAGTAATGCCAATCCTTATGCAGCCAGTCCCTGCTATGAATGGTGTGAAAATGTTGCTCATAGGGTCTGTTGATGTGTGCATTTCAGTGGGCTTGGCAGACTGATATGTAATAGCAACTTCTAGCTCGACGAGGAAAGCAACGGGAAAATACCTCGCTCCTCATTTCCCTAGTTCGCCTCTTCAGTGATGCCTAGGCCATCTATGACAGCTGATAGCAGAGCTGTTGAGGATCCCACCAGCGTTAGCGCTGACGGACTGAACTTACGTACATTAAGGCGACACTCCGGATATAAAAATATATTTTTACCTAACGCATGGATTTTCACGAAACTTTGTGGGAATGTCACCCACATGAAAGTAGAGATATCACGAATATTTTTCATATACAATTAATAGTTTTTCCAAAATACATTTTTTTGAATTTTTTCCATTTTTTCATGAAATTTAACCTGCATGTTAATGTAAATTCGTAATTTGGTAGATAATACTTGTTTTAAAAGCACTACGTATCGATTTTTCTGTACATAATTTATACAAGGAGATATATCGTACTAAAGTTTCTACAAATTTTACGTTCTAAAATTTTGGACTGAAATTCCCTACTACCGGTACTTGAAAAAATTTTGCAAAAAAAAAAAAAAAAAAAAAGAAACTCAATAAGCAGGTTTCTTAATATAGCTGTGATACTAATACCATACAAATTTTGTTACATATGGCAGAATATTATGGGAGAGAAATGGGCTTTAAATGTAAAATTACAATTGACAAACACAGCATTATTACAGTGACGAATTGTTTGATTTCAGTGGAATAACTTCGTGACAAGAAAAAAAAACTCAATCTTTTCTATTTCAGTTATAAAAATAATTTCACCAAAATGACCAAAATATCGATAGAGTGTCGTCTTAACACTAATCAGAGAGGAAAAGCTAATAGGTGCGACACCTCAAAGAATGAAGGTTCGGTAAAATAACGGGAATGGCATGAAAATGAAAGACTCCCTATTCCTAGCAAACCTTATGCAGACGGGATCAGAAGAGAAGATTGTATCAAAATGAAATCAAATCGGAAAGGTAGAAGTAAGGAGCCTGGAAGCAATGACAGGCTCAACTATGGTAACCGTGGTCGTCAACACACGTTCCCAAGTTGATGGCGTATTGGTCCCCCTTTTAGCCACTTCTTACGGCAGACAGGGATTGCCGTCGATGTATACTATCCACTGAAAGTATGTCGAAATAACAGCCTTGTTCTGTACATTGCATTGTAACCCCCGAATTATTTATTGTGAACAGAGAAGCGTGGTCTTTCTTCAACTTTCTGAAGGCCTCGCAACCTGAACGAGGAATGCTACCAACCTAAAATCACGCGCACATACAACACCAACAGTTCGTTAAGTTCTACATTCTCAAACCACATGTACATACGTATTGTCAACGAAGGAACTAAAAGCAGGTGGCAGCCATTGTTCACACAGATTTCTCGACCTATTCTCATAACAAGCTTGTAGTTCTTAACGCGAGCTAATCGAATCATTCTTCGCGAGAGTAGAGTAAATAAGAACTGTCACTCGAAAGTGGTTATGCCACCATTCAAGCTGCTTTTAATATTTTTAATATTTTTTAATATTTTTAATATTTTTAATATTTTTAATAATTTTAATATTTTTCTGAATTATTATTTTGAAATTTATGCCGGCCCTGCGGTGTAGGTGTACCGTGCCTGCCTCTTACCGGAAGGCTTGAGACTTGATTCCCGGCCAGGTCATGGAATTTCACTTGGATCTAATGACTCGATCGAGATCCACAAAGCCTACGTGATTAAATCCGAGGAGCTATCTGATGGCGAGATGACGGCCCCGTTATAGAAATCCAAGAATAATGGCCGAGAGGATTCATTGTGTTGACCATGCATCACCTCATAAACTGCAGTCCAATGGGCTGATCAGCGGTCGTTTGGTAGGGCAAAGCCTTTGACAGCTGCAGTGGCAAAACGTTTAGAGGATTTTGGCGTTTATACTCGTAATTCTGACGCATTATACTAAATTATGAACCAATAAAATGTTTTATTTTTGATCGTAACTGAGTTAAAGTTGTTTCACTGAGCGATTTTTTCATTAGTTAAAATCGAGTAGCTGTGAACATGCATTAGGGAAATGGTGGACAGGAATCACACCGTCGACAGCCCTGAAGACGGTTTTACGTGGTTTTTCATTTTCTTACCAGGAAAATACTCTAGGGCTGTACCTTATATGCCATGGCTGCTACCTTCCCAGTCCTAGCCCTTCCCCATCCTCGCGTCGTCGAATATTTTCGATGTGTTAGAGTGATGTTAAATAATCAACAAAAAAGGAAGATGTTTTTCATAATAGCTTTATACCAACATGATGAGAGAATGAAAGTGGTTAAAAAATGAAAAGTCCTTAGTTTACGATTTAATGGTAAGTAGTAGATGATAGACAACACAGATAAATCTAACATAAGCACACTTGTTCCGTTAGTTTGAATTCTGGAAAAAGGTCAGACGTAAATTTTTACATGCTTTATGATCACGCACCGGTTAGTATTTCTGCATATTAATGTCAAATATTGTATTAAATTTGAATAATGACGTTTATTAACAAAATCAGGCAAATTATACCGAGCATGAGGTTTATTATTTTGGTATGAAATTTCATAACATGGCCAATTAAGGAAACTTGTGTCACTTTCTCAGACGGAACATACTGAATGATGCTGAGGTTATGATAAAGATTTTAGAGTATCCGGCTGAAGGTGATGGGATGGTTGTGCTTATAGATGAATCAAATGTTTGTTTTGGTTTGTTTTATAACCTTCTCGCGATGGGGCTATGAGTGGTGAAGTCTATCCTGAAAGTAATTTGGAAGGCCATGCGACAAACATCTGTGACATAGAAAGAGTGACTTTACAAGCTTGTAGTTTTACGTGACTGTTTATATCGTGATCACAGCCACAGACCATCTAGCTTAACGTGACTGTTTATATCGTGATCACAGCCACAGACCATCTAGTTTAACGTGACTGTTTATATCGTGATCACAGCCACAGACCATCTAGTTTAACGTGACTGTTTATATCGTGATCACAGCCACCGACCATCTAGTTTAACGTGACTGTTTATATCGTGATCACAGCCACCGACCATCTAGTTTAACGTGACTGTTTATATCGTGATCACAGCCACCGACCATCTAGTTTGACGTGACTGTTTATATCGTGATCACAGCCACCGACCATCTAGTTTAACGTGACTGTTTATATCGTGATCACAGCCACAGACCATCTAGTTCAACGTGACTGTTTATATCGTGATCACAGCCACCGACCATCTAGTTCAACGTGACTGTTTATATCGTGATCACAGCCACCGACCATCTAGTTTAACGTGACTGTTTATATCGTGATCACAGCCACAGACCATCTAGTTTAACGTGACTGTTTATATCGTGATCACAGCCACCGACCATCTAGTTTAACGTGACTGTTTATATCGTGATCACAGCCACCGACCATCTAGTTTAACGTGACTGTTTATATCGTGATCACAGCCACCGACCATCTAGCTTAACGTGACTGTTTATATCGTGATCACAGCCACCGACCATCTAGTTTGACGTGACTGTTTATATCGTGATCACAGCCACCGACCATCTAGTTTAACGTGACTGTTTATATCGTGATCACAGCCACAGACCATCTAGTTCAACGTGACTGTTTATATCGTGATCACAGCCACCGACCATCTAGTTCAACGTGACTGTTTATATCGTGATCACAGCCACCGACCATCTAGTTTAACGTGACTGTTTATATCGTGATCACAGCCACAGACCATCTAGTTTAACGTGACTGTTTATATCGTGATCACAGCCACCGACCATCTAGTTTAACGTGACTGTTTATATCGTGATCACAGCCACCGACCATCTAGTTTAACGTGACTGTTTATATCGTGATCACAGCCACCGACCATCTAGCTTAACGTGACTGTTTATATCGTGATCACAGCCACCGACCATCTAGTTTAACGTGACTGTTTATATCGTGATCACAGCCACAGACCATCTAGTTTAACGTGACTGTTTATATCGTGATCACAGCCACAGACCATCTAGTTTAACGTGACTGTTTATATCGTGATCACAGCCACAGACCATCTAGTTTAACGTGACTGTTTATATCGTGATCACAGCCACAGACCATCTAGTTTAACGTGACTGTTTATATCGTGATCACAGCCACCGACCATCTAGTTTAACGTGACTGTTTATATCGTGATCACAGCCACCGACCATCTAGTTTAACGTGACTGTTTATATCGTGATCACAGCCACCGACCATCTAGTTTAACGTGACTGTTTATATCGTGATCACAGCCACCGACCATCTAGTTTAACGTGACTGTTTATATCGTGATCACAGCCACCGACCATCTAGTTTAACGTGACTGTTTATATCGTGATCACAGCCACAGACCATCTAGTTTAACGTGACTGTTTATATCGTGATCACAGCCACCGACCATCTAGTTTAACGTGACTGTTTATATCGTGATCACAGCCACCGACCATCTAGTTTAACGTGACTGTTTATATCGTGATCACAGCCACCGACCATCTAGTTCAACGTGACTGTTTATATCGTGATCACAGCCACCGACCATCTAGTTTAACGTGACTGTTTATATCGTGATCACAGCCACCGACCATCTAGTTTAACGTGACTGTTTATATCGTGATCACAGCCACCGACCATCTAGTTTAACGTGCAGGTAGAGGGATATTATTTTTCACTTCTAACATTTATACGAGAACTAGCAAATGTACCCGTGCTTCGCTACGGTATTCTACATTGTATACGGATATCGACGTAAATACTGTGCGTGCAGCAAATGAGATTGCATGTCTCTTAGCCTTATCCGAGAAATAGCATGGGGAGGTCCACATACGTTGTTTTCAATGTAAAGTGAGGGTTGCGGAGTTGTGATGATAGCGGCAGGCTCACTTGCCTACTGCCATTCACAATCGAGTTGGCAAGTTTACATTATAATGGCAGGCCCCAATGCCTACTGCGCGGTCACAATCTATTTGGGGAGTTTTAGTTACAATGGCAGACCCATTTCCTACTTTCAGACAGGTTACAGTTGAGGAGTTTTTATTATAATACCAGGCAACTTCCCTACCACCAGTCAAATTTGAGTTGTGCAGTTATGATTATAATGACAGTCCCTTTTTACTGCAGCTAGCCAGCTTACTGCCAGTCACACAGAATTAGTGAGTTTCCATGAAAATAGCAGGCCACTATGCCTAATGCTAGTCAAATTTTAGATTGGAACATTTGTTTATAATGGCGGGCACCCTGGCCTAGAGCCAAACACAATAGAGTAGGGGACTTTCGAACAAAACTGCATGATCCCTTGCCTTCTGCAAGACAAATCGCAAAGTGAATTATTCATTAAAATCGTAGGCCCTCCTTACTAATGCCAGCTACATAGGAGTTGGAGAAGGACCCCATTCCTACTGCCAGCAGTCTAAGTCGGTGTAGGGAGTACTGATTACAATAGCAGACACATCCTTTCTCGATCGCTACAAATCGACATCAATGAATATATATATATACAGATGGACATACGAAAGTATATGAATGTTTGCAATATTGCAGACCTTCATTTACAGATTAACTGCTGCTAAACGGTACGTCATATCGACAAAGGATTGTACCGTAAGGCGCAGTATTTAGCGAACTAAATGGCTGGTCCTATGATATTTTCTCGCATCTAATCTATTCATGGGTCAGATTGAATCAAACACGTTGAATAGGTTGAAATTTGTGTAAGAATATCTTACATTGCATTACTTTTAGGATAATTATGTGACATAGCATTTGGCTCACATATGGGTACTGGGTGGGCCAATGTTCGTGTAGAGTTTGATCATACTATCTTTCCTGTAAGTGATTGAAATGATGCACATGAGAAGAAAAGGTTTAGAAATTAATTTTCATTAAGGCAGGTTGATTTCCATTAAGTTCGGTTGTGTATACATTGAGGGAGTGCAAAATCACGGTTTCGGTTTCGTAAAAATCCCCACTCAGTTCAGGGATTTAGAAACGATATTTGCACTAAAACCTACCCAAGGAGAGGTGGATTCTAAATATGAAGTTTGGTGGAAATATGTATTTAGTAGTTTTCAAGTTATAGAAGGACAGACAAACAGACAAACAAACAGACAAACAGACAAACAGACAATCAGACACCAAAGCTAAAAATGATGCAGATGGTCTTTATTACACCTGAAACGGTTAACTGTACGGAAATTTCGCCAAAATAATCAATGTACAGACACACGGTCGTTACGATTTTATTTTTTGCGCTAAAACCTACCCAAGGACAGGTGGATTCTAAATATGAAGTTTGGTGGAAATATATCCAGTAGTTTTAAAGTTATAGAAGGACAGACAAACAGACAAACAAACAGACAAACGGACACCAAAGCTAAAAATGATGCAGATGGTCATAATTACACCTGAAACGGATAACTCTACGGAAATTTCGCCAAAATAATCAATGTACAGACACACGGTCGTTACGATTTTATTTATATGGGTGACGGATAAGCATGAGCACGTTGAAAAGTGCAGACTTCCACTTCGAGATTCATATCTTATAAACAGTTTATGATATTAAGAAACGGTTTACGCCATCAGACGCCCCATTTATCGCTCTACATGTTTGTTTCTAAACCATTTCCTCGTATCTCCCATATTAAGGGGGTAAATTGAGATCAAATTTTGAATAGGGTGAAATTTGGGTGCATTTTTAACATTTTACATTACTTTTCGCCTACTTATGTATAAGCTAGAATCATGAAATTTGGTACACATATGTCCCTTAATCGTGCCAATGTGCGCACACAACGTGATGATCCTATCATTCTTATAAGTGTGTCAAACAATGAAATATACTTGTAAAAATCACCAAATTTACGAACAATCCAGAAATACGGCCAAATTTAACGTATAAGGGAGAGAGATACGACAAAATGTCACAGGACCAAAGTTGTAGATCACTCTGAATTGAAGCGACATTGTGCCATCCGTTTTGTGATACGACTTACCGTTTAGCCAAAAAATAGCTCAAAAGAAATGTCTGCACAGTCATTAAAATTGCCTCCATATTTCGATATCTTTGGGGGGTAAAAAGTGAAAAATTTGAACATCTTGGAATTTTCCCGTCGGTTAGGGACCAAAAGCTATAATTTCACCAAATTTCAATTGTCTACCTCGTCTGGCAGGTTGTGCCGCCATTTTGATTTGGGGGGATAGGGGATAAAAATGAGGAAATTCCCGAAAATTTTTAAGCCCACGAAACCTATAGGTTATCGTTTTGGATATACTATACGACTGTGTTCTTATGCTGAGCCCAAAATTTGAGCCCCCCCAGCGTGCCCCCTTCAGGGAATTTTGAGAATTTCTGATTTTTCTAGGGATCCTGGGGTCATCAGTTTCCTCCGTACCAAGTTTCAAATTTCTGAGATTTCTGGAAGTGCCTCATTAATTCACGTCTTTTTTCATTTTTAAATATTTATATATACATCGCTCCAGCCCGACTTGCTTTTATATATATAGATATGACGGATAAGCATGAGCACGTTGAAAAGTGCAGACTTCCACTTCGAGATTCATATCTCCTAAACGGTTTACGCTATTAAGAAACGGTTTGCGCCATCAGACGCCCCATTTATCGCTCTACATGTTTGTTTCTAAACCATTTCCTCGTATCTCCCATATTAAGGGGGTAAATTGAGATCAAATTTTGAATAGGGTGAAATTTGGGTGCATTTTTAACATTTTACATTACTTTTTGCATACTTATGTATAAGCTAGAATCATGAAATTTGGTACACATATGTCCCTTAATCGTGCCAATGTTTACACACAACGTGATGATCCTATCATTCTTATAAGTGTGTCAAACAATGAAATATACTTGTAAAAATCACCAAATTTACGAACAATCCAATAATACGGTCAAATTTAACGTATAAGGGAGAGGGATACGACAAAATGTCACAGGACCAAAGTTGTAGATCACTCTGAATTGAAGCGACATTGTGCCATCCGTTTTGTGATACGACTTACCGTTTAACCAAAAAATAGCTCAAAAGGAATGTCTGCACAGTCATTAAAATTGCCTCCATATTTCGATATCTTTGGGGGGTAAAAAGTGAAAAATTTGAACATCTTGGAATTTTCCCGTCGGTTAGGCACCAAAAGCTATAATTTCACCAAATTTCAATTGTCTACCGCGTCTGGCAGGTTGTGCCGCCATTTTAATTTGGGGGGATAGGGGATAAAAATGAGGAAATTCCCGAAAATTTTTAAGCCCACGAAACCTATAGGTTATCGTTTTGGATATACTATACGACTGTGTTCTTATGCTGAGCCCAAAATTTGAGCCCCCCCCCAGCGTGCCCCCTTCAGGGAATATTGAGAATTTCCGATTTTTCTAGGGATCCTGGGGTCATCAGTTTCCTCCGTACCAAGTTTCAAATTTCTGAGATTTCTGGAAGTGCCTCATTAATTCAGGTCTTTTTTCATTTTTAAATATTTATATATACATCGCTCCAGCCCGACTTGCTTTTATATATATAGATGACGGATAAGCATGAGCACGTTGAAAAGTGCAGACTTCCACTTCGAGATTCATATCTCCTAAAAGGTTTACGATATTAAGAAACGGTTTGCGCCATCGGACGCCCCATTTATCGCTCTACATGTTTGTTTCTAAACCATTTCCTCGTATCTCCCATATTAAGGGTGTAAATTGAGATCAAATTTTGAATAGGGTGAAATTTGGGTGCATTTTTAACATTTTACATTACTTTTTGCCTACTTATGTATAAGCTAGAATCATGAAATTTGGTACACATATGTCCCTTAATCGTGCCAATGTGCGCACACAACGTGATGATGCTATCATTCTTATAAGTGTGTCAAACAATGAAATATACTTGTAAAAATCACCAAATTTACGAACAATCCAGAAATACGGCCACATATAACGTATAAGGGAGAGAGATACGACAAAATGTCACAGGACCAAAGTTGTAGATCACTCTGAATTGAAGGGACATTGTGCCATCCGTTTTGTGATACGACTTACCGTTTAACCAAAAAATAGCTCAAAAGGAATATTTTCCCGTCGGTTAGGGACCAAAAGCTATAATTTCACCAAATTTCAATTGTCTACCTCGTCTGGCAGGTTGTGCCGCCATTTTGATTTGGGGGGATAGGGGATAAAAATGAGGAAATTCCCGAAAATTTTTAAGCCCACGAAACCTATAGGTTATCGTTTTGGATATACTATACGACTGTGTTATTATGCTGAGCCCAAAATTTGAGCCCCCCCAGCGTGCCCCCTTCAGGGAATTTTGAGAATTTCCGATTTTTCTAGGGATCCTGGGTTCATCAGTTTCCTCCGTACCAAGTTTCAAATTTTTGAGATTTCTGGAAGTGCCTCATTAATTCACGTCTTTTTTCATTTTTAAATATTTATATATACATCGCTCCAGCCCGACTTGCTTTTATATATATAGATGACGGATAAGCATGAGCACGTTGAAAAGTGCAGACTTCCACTTCGAGATTCATATCTCCTAAACGGTTTACGATATTAAGAAACGGTTTTCGCCATCGGACGCCCCATTTATCGCTCTACATGTTTGTTTCTAAACCATTTCCTCGTATCTCCCATATTAAGGGGGTAAATGGAGATCAAATTTTGAATAGGGTGAAATTTGGGTGCATTTTTAACATTTTACATTACTTTTCGCCTACTTATGTATAAGCTAGAATCATTAAATTTGGTACACATATGTCCCTTAATCGTGCCAATGTGCGCACACAACGTGATGATCCTATCATTCTTATAAGTGTGTCAAACAATGAAATATACTTGTAAAAATCACCAGATTTACGAACAATCCAGAAATACGGCCAAATATAACGTATAAGGGAGAGAGATACGACAAAATGTCACAGGACCAAAGTTGTAGATCACTCTGAATTGAAGAGACATTGTGCCATCCGTTTTGTGATACGACTTACCGTTTAACCAAAAAATAGCTCAAAAGGAATGTCTGCACAGTCATTAAAATTGCCTCCATATTTCGATATCTTTGGGGGGTAAAAAGTGAAAAATTTGAACATCTTGGAATTTTCCCGTCGGTTAGGGACCAAAAGCTATAATTTCACCAAATTTCAATTGTCTACCTCGTCTGGCAGGTTGTGCCGCCATTTTGATTTGGGGGGATAGGGGTTAAAAATGAGGAAATTCCGGAAAATTTTTAAGCCCACGAAACCTATAGGTTATCGTTTTGGATATACTATACGACTGTGTTCTTATGCTGAGCCCAAAATTTGAGCCCCCCCCCAGCGTGCCCCCTTCAGGGAATTTTGAGAATTTCCGATTTTTCTAGGGATCCTGGGGTCATCAGTTTCCTCCGTACCAAGTTTCAAATTTCTGAGATTTCTGGAAGTGCCTCATTAATTCAGGTCTTTTTTCATTTTTAAATATTTATATATACATCGCTCCAGCCCGACTTGCTTTTATATATATAGATGACGGATAAGCATGAGCACGTTGAAAAGTGCAGACTTCCACTTCGAGATTCATATCTCCTAAACGGTTTACACTATTAAGAAACGGTTTGCGCCATCAGACGCCCCATTTATCGCTCTACATGTTTGTTTCTAAACCATTTCCTCGTATCTCCCATATTAAGGGGGTAAATTGAGATCAAATTTTGAATAGGGTGAAATTTGGGTGCATTTTTAACATTTTACATTACTTTTTGCATACTTATGTATAAGCTAGAATCATGAAATTTGGTACACATATGTCCCTTAATCGTGCCAATGTTTACACACAACGTGATGATCCTATCATTCTTATAAGTGTGTCAAACAATGAAATATACTTGTAAAAATCACCAAATTTACGAACAATCCAATAATACGGTCAAATTTAACGTATAAGGGAGAGGGATACGACAAAATGTCACAGGACCAAAGTTGTAGATCACTCTGAATTGAAGCGACGTTGTGCCATCCGTTTTGTGATACGACTTACCGTTTAACCAAAAAATAGCTCAAAAGGAATGTCTGCACAGTCATTAAAATTGCCTCCATATTTCGATATCTTTGGGGGGTAAAAAGTGAAAAATTTGAACATCTTGGAATTTTCCCGTCGGTTAGGCACCAAAAGCTATAATTTCACCAAATTTCAATTGTCTACCGCGTCTGGCAGGTTGTGCCGCCATTTTAATTTGGGGGGATAGGGGATAAAAATGAGGAAATTCCCGAAAATTTTTAAGCCCACGAAACCTATAGGTTATCGTTTTGGATATACTATACGACTGTGTTCTTATGCTGAGCCCAAAATTTGAGCCCCCCCCCAGCGTGCCCCCTTCAGGGAATATTGAGAATTTCCGATTTTTCTAGGGATCCTGGGGTCATCAGTTTCCTCCGTACCAAGTTTCAAATTTCTGAGATTTCTGGAAGTGCCTCATTAATTCAGGTCTTTTTTCATTTTTAAATATTTATATATACATCGCTCCAGCCCGACTTGCTTTTATATATATAGATGACGGATAAGCATGAGCACGTTGAAAAGTGCAGACTTCCACTTCGAGATTCATATCTCCTAAAAGGTTTACGATATTAAGAAACGGTTTGCGCCATCGGACGCCCCATTTATCGCTCTACATGTTTGTTTCTAAACCATTTCCTCGTATCTCCCATATTAAGGGTGTAAATTGAGATCAAATTTTGAATAGGGTGAAATTTGGGTGCATTTTTAACATTTTACATTACTTTTTGCCTACTTATGTATAAGCTAGAATCATGAAATTTGGTACACATATGTCCCTTAATCGTGCCAATGTGCGCACACAACGTGATGATGCTATCATTCTTATAAGTGTGTCAAACAATGAAATATACTTGTAAAAATCACCAAATTTACGAACAATCCAGAAATACGGCCACATATAACGTATAAGGGAGAGAGATACGACAAAATGTCACAGGACCAAAGTTGTAGATCACTCTGAATTGAAGGGACATTGTGCCATCCGTTTTGTGATACGACTTACCGTTTAACCAAAAAATAGCTTAAAAGGAATATTTTCCCGTCGGTTAGGGACCAAAAGCTATAATTTCACCAAATTTCAATTGTCTACCTCGTCTGGCAGGTTGTGCCGCCATTTTGATTTGGGGGGATAGGGGTTAAAAATGAGGAAATTCCGGAAAATTTTTAAGCCCACGAAACCTATAGGTTATCGTTTTGGATATACTATACGACTGTGTTCTTATGCTGAGCCCAAAATTTGAGCCCCCCCCCCCCAGCGTGCCCCCTTCAGGGAATTTTGAGAATTTCCGATTTTTCTAGGGATCCTGGGGTCATCAGTTTCCTCCGTACCAAGTTTCAAATTTCTGAGATTTCTGGAAGTGCCTCATTAATTCAGGTCTTTTTTCATTTTTAAATATTTATATATACATCGCTCCAGCCCGACTTGCTTTTATATATATAGATGACGGATAAGCATGAGCACGTTGAAAAGTGCAGACTTCCACTTCGAGATTCATATCTCCTAAACGGTTTACACTATTAAGAAACGGTTTGCGCCATCAGACGCCCAATTTATCGCTCTACATGTTTGTTTCTAAACCATTTCCTCGTATCTCCCATATTAAGGGGGTAAATTGAGATCAAATTTTGAATAGGGTGAAATTTGGGTGCATTTTTAACATTTTACATTACTTTTTGCATACTTATGTATAAGCTAGAATCATGAAATTTGGTACACATATGTCCCTTAATCGTGCCAATGTTTACACACAACGTGATGATCCTATCATTCTTATAAGTGTGTCAAACAATGAAATATACTTGTAAAAATCACCAAATTTACGAACAATCCAATAATACGGTCAAATTTAACGTATAAGGGAGAGGGATACGACAAAATGTCACAGGACCAAAGTTGTAGATCACTCTGAATTGAAGCGACGTTGTGCCATCCGTTTTGTGATACGACTTACCGTTTAACCAAAAAATAGCTCAAAAGGAATGTCTGCACAGTCATTAAAATTGCCTCCATATTTCGATATCTTTGGGGGGTAAAAAGTGAAAAATTTGAACATCTTGGAATTTTCCCGTCGGTTAGGCACCAAAAGCTATAATTTCACCAAATTTCAATTGTCTACCGCGTCTGGCAGGTTGTGCCGCCATTTTAATTTGGGGGGATAGGGGATAAAAATGAGGAAATTCCCGAAAATTTTTAAGCCCACGAAACCTATAGGTTATCGTTTTGGATATACTATACGACTGTGTTCTTATGCTGAGCCCAAAATTTGAGCCCCCCCCAGCGTGCCCCCTTCAGGGAATATTGAGAATTTCCGATTTTTCTAGGGATCCTGGGGTCATCAGTTTCCTCCGTACCAAGTTTCAAATTTCTGAGATTTCTGGAAGTGCCTCATTAATTCAGGTCTTTTTTCATTTTTAAATATTTATATATACATCGCTCCAGCCCGACTTGCTTTTATATATATAGATGACGGATAAGCATGAGCACGTTGAAAAGTGCAGACTTCCACTTCGAGATTCATATCTCCTAAAAGGTTTACGATATTAAGAAACGGTTTGCGCCATCGGACGCCCCATTTATCGCTCTACATGTTTGTTTCTAAACCATTTCCTCGTATCTCCCATATTAAGGGTGTAAATTGAGATCAAATTTTGAATAGGGTGAAATTTGGGTGCATTTTTAACATTTTACATTACTTTTTGCCTACTTATGTATAAGCTAGAATCATGAAATTTGGTACACATATGTCCCTTAATCGTGCCAATGTGCGCACACAACGTGATGATGCTATCATTCTTATAAGTGTGTCAAACAATGAAATATACTTGTAAAAATCACCAAATTTACGAACAATCCAGAAATACGGCCACATATAACGTATAAGGGAGAGAGATACGACAAAATGTCACAGGACCAAAGTTGTAGATCACTCTGAATTGAAGGGACATTGTGCCATCCGTTTTGTGATACGACTTACCGTTTAACCAAAAAATAGCTTAAAAGGAATATTTTCCCGTCGGTTAGGGACCAAAAGCTATAATTTCACCAAATTTCAATTGTCTACCTCGTCTGGCAGGTTGTGCCGCCATTTTGATTTGGGGGGATAGGGGATAAAAATGAGGAAATTCCCGAAAATTTTTAAGCCCACGAAACCTATAGGTTATCGTTTTGGATATACTATACGACTGTGTTATTATGCTGAGCCCAAAATTTGAGCCCGCCCCAGCGTGCCCCCTTCAGTGAATTTTGAGAATTTCCGATTTTTCTAGGGATCCTGGGGTCATCAGTTTCCTCCGTACCAAGTTTCAAATTTCTGAGATTTCTGGAAGTGCCTCATTAATTCACGTCTTTTTTCATTTTTAAATATTTATATATACATCGCTCCAGCCCGACTTGCTTTTATATATATAGATGACGGATAAGCATGAGCACGTTGAAAAGTGCAGACTTCCACTTCGAGATTCATATCTCCTAAACGGTTTACGATATTAAGAAACGGTTTTCGCCATCGGACGCCCCATTTATCGCTCTACATATTTGTTTCTAAACCATTTCCTCGTATCTCCCATATTAAGGGGGTAAATGGAGATCAAATTTTGAATAGGGTGAAATTTGGGTGCATTTTTAACATTTTACATTAATTTTCGCCTACTTATGTATAAGCTAGAATCATTAAATTTGGTACACATATGTCCCTTAATCGTGCCAATGTGCGCACACAACGTGATGATCCTATCATTCTTATAAGTGTGTCAAACAATGAAATATACTTGTAAAAATCACCAGATTTACGAACAATCCAGAAATACGGCCAAATATAACGTATAAGGGAGAGAGATACGACAAAATGTCACAGGACCAATGTTGTAGATCACTCTGAATTGAAGAGACATTGTGCCATCCGTTTTGTGATACGACTTACCGTTTAACCAAAAAATAGCTCAAAAGGAATGTCTGCACAGTCATTAAAATTGCCTCCATATTTCGATATCTTTGGGGGGTAAAAAGTGAAAAATTTGAACATCTTGGAATTTTCCCGTCGGTTAGGGACCAAAAGCTATAATTTCACCAAATTTCAATTGTCTACCTCGTCTGGCAGGTTGTGCCGCCATTTTGATTTGGGGGGATAGGGGTTAAAAATGAGGAAATTCCCGAAAATTTTTAAGCCCACGAAACCTATAGGTTATCGTTTTGGATATACTATACGACTGTGTTCTTATGCTGAGCCCAAAATTTGAGCCCCCCCCCCAGCGTGCCCCCTTCAGGGAATTTTGAGAATTTCCGATTTTTCTAGGGATCCTGGGGTCATCAGTTTCCTCCGTACCAAGTTTCAAATTTCTGAGATTTCTGGAAGTGCCTCATTAATTCAGGTCTTTTTTCATTTTTAAATATTTATATATACATCGCTCCAGCCCGACTTGCTTTTATATATATAGATGACGGATAAGCATGAGCACGTTGAAAAGTGCAGACTTCCACTTCGAGATTCATATCTCCTAAACGGTTTACGCTATTAAGAAACGGTTTGCGCCATCAGACGCCCCATTTATCGCTCTACATGTTTGTTTCTAAACCATTTCCTCGTATCTCCCATATTAAGGGGGTAAATTGAGATCAAATTTTGAATAGGGTGAAATTTGGGTGCATTTTTAACATTTTACATTACTTTTCGCCTACTTATGTATAAGCTAGAATCATGAAATTTGGTACACATATGTCCCTTAATCGTGCCAATGTTTACACACAACGTGATGATCCTATCATTCTTATAAGTGTGTCAAACAATGAAATATACTTGTAAAAATCACCAAATTTACGAACAATCCAGAAATACGGCCAAATTTAACGTATAAGGGAGAGAGATACGACAAAATGTCACAGGACCAAAGTTGTAGATCACTCTGAATTGAAGCGACATTGTGCCATCCGTTTTGTGATACGACTTACCGTTTAGCCAAAAAATAGCTCAAAAGAAATGTCTGCACAGTCATTAAAATTGCCTCCATATTTCGATATCTTTGGGGGGTAAAAAGTGAAAAATTTGAACATCTTGGAATTTTCCCGTCGGTTAGGGACCAAAAGCTATAATTTCACCAAATTTCAATTGTCTACCTCGTCTGGCAGGTTGTGCCGCCATTTTGATTTGGGGGGATAGGGGATAAAAATGAGGAAATTCCCGAAAATTTTTAAGCCCACGAAACCTATAGGTTATCGTTTTGGATATACTATACGACTGTGTTCTTATGCTGAGCCCAAAATTTGAGCCCCCCCAGCGTGCCCCCTTCAGGGAATATTGAGAATTTCCGATTTTTCTAGGGATCCTGGGGTCATCAGTTTCCTCCGTACCAAGTTTCAAATTTCTGAGATTTCTGGAAGTGCCTCATTAATTCACGTCTTTTTTCATTTTTAAATATTTATATATACATCGCTCCAGCCCGACTTGCTTTTATATATATAGATGACGGATAAGCATGAGCACGTTGAAAAGTGCAGACTTCCACTTCGAGATTCATATCTCCTAAACGGTTTACGCTATTAAGAAACGGTTTGCGCCATCAGACGCCCCATTTATCGCTCTACATGTTTGTTTCTAAACCATTTCCTCGTATCTCCCATATTAAGGGGGTAAATTGAGATCAAATTTTGAATAGGGTGAAATTTGGGTGCATTTTTAACATTTTACATTACTTTTTGCATACTTATGTATAAGCTAGAATCATGAAATTTGGTACACATATGTCCCTTAATCGTGCCAATGTTTACACACAACGTGATGATCCTATCATTCTTATAAGTGTGTCAAACAATGAAATATACTTGTAAAAATCACCAAATTTACGAACAATCCAATAATACGGTCAAATTTAACGTATAAGGGAGAGGGATACGACAAAATGTCACAGGACCAA
This sequence comes from Anabrus simplex, assembly GCF_040414725.1. Lineage (NCBI taxonomy): Eukaryota > Metazoa > Arthropoda > Insecta > Orthoptera > Tettigoniidae > Anabrus > Anabrus simplex. The sequence continues at coordinate 386,615,667 of NC_090267.1, read as the reverse complement.
AGTTGTAGATCACTCTGAATTGAAGCGACATTGTGCCATCCGTTTTGTGATACGACTTACCGTTTAACCAAAAAATAGCTCAAAAGGAATGTCTGCACAGTCATTAAAATTGCCTCCATATTTCGATATCTTTGGGGGGTAAAAAGTGAAAAATTTGAACATCTTGGAATTTTCCCGTCGGTTAGGCACCAAAAGCTATAATTTCACCAAATTTCAATTGTCTACCGCGTCTGGCAGGTTGTGCCGCCATTTTAATTTGGGGGGATAGGGGATAAAAATGAGGAAATTCCCGAAAATTTTTAAGCCCACGAAACCTATAGGTTATCGTTTTGGATATACTATACGACTGTGTTCTTATGCTGAGCCCAAAATTTGAGCCCCCCCCAGCGTGCCCCCTTCAGGGAATATTGAGAATTTCCGATTTTTCTAGGGATCCTGGGGTCATCAGTTTCCTCCGTACCAAGTTTCAAATTTCTGAGATTTCTGGAAGTGCCTCATTAATTCAGGTCTTTTTTCATTTTTAAATATTTATATATACATCGCTCCAGCCCGACTTGCTTTTATATATATAGATTATACGTGCACTCTGATATAAAAATCAGTGAAACTTCCACACTGCTATCAAGTCCCTAATTAGAAAATAAATGGAGCGACACTGGCGCATAAATATTTTAAGACGTAACAATACAATCCTGGTACTTGCTGTTTTCTTTAAAGAAAGTCATTTTCTTGTAAGGTGAATCCAGAGGCGTAGGGTAGTGTGTCTCTCTGTTACTGTAGAACCCGAGTTCGATTCCTGGCCTATCCAAGCTGAACACATGGTACTCCAGTATCTGTAGACCATCAAATAGAGAGCGGTTGCCTAGGCAGTCCACGGACCTAATGGTGTGTTGCACCACGGTTTTTATATTCTTCTCAAAAATAAGTTCCAGTGAAGTAATTTTATTAGATCTATAATCTGTGACAATAAAGTTCGGTGAATGAAGTCAGAACGGTCGATCCGGCAACACTGGCGACACGCAACGCTGCACCTGCGTAGCAGCAGGTTTTGACCACCTGCTCCCAACGTTGTTCAGTTGAGCATCGTGTGTGTGCCATGTAAGATCTGTTTGAGACATTGCGTGTTTAGTGCGTTGTACTGAACTGCGAACATGAACATGAACCACCAAAAGATCAAAGTACAGTTTTGTTTTAACCTTGGCAAGACAGCGAAAGAAACGCATGCGATGCTCGTACGTGTACGAGTGGCTTGCCCGTTTTCGAGGAAGCCGGGAAAGTGTTTCTGACAACACCCGTAGCTCAAAACCGGTGACCGCCGTCAGTGACGAAAACACTGAGAAGGTGAGGACATTAATCACGAACCATCAGCGATTAACTGTACGCATGATAGCGGATGAACTGCAGATTAACCGTGAATCCGTGCGACAAATCGTTACCCAGAAATTAGGGAAGAGGAAAACGTGTTCTCGTCTTGTGCAACATCACTTGACTGACGATCAGAAGCAGGCACGTTTAGAGGCTTCACGGGATTTTGTCGAATCGGCGGATGCGACACCAAATTTCTTGAACTGTATCGTCAGTGAGGATGAAACCTGGTGTCTCAGGAACGACCCTGAAACGAAACGATAAAGCATGGAATGGCGTTATCCGGGATCCACTCGTCGGAAAAAGATCAGGGCCGAAAAGTCACGCATCAAACTCGCTTTGGAAGGAAAGAGATTTGACGATATTCCTGACATCCAACGAAACGTGACGAGGCCTTTGAACACCATCCCAAAGGAAGCCTTCTTGCAAAATTTCCAGGACATGTATCGTCGATCTCAGCAGTGCATAGTTACGGAAGGGAACTATTTCGAAGGATAGTAAGGTCACTGTCGTGCATTGTTCATCTATGTTGATAGTAGGGATTATTCACCGAACTTTATTGTCACAGGTTGTATAAGAATGTCTAAACCAGCACTGAGAAAGCTTCGTTTGAGTCGTTTTATTTCTAACTGCAAAGTTTCAAACATATAGGGCCCATTCTGACTCTATTGTTCAAACCGTAAAAGCCTCAGGATATCTCCAACCATTTTCTAAAAGATCCTCTTTTCAAATTTAGCCCATGTACGGTAAGCACGACATATATACAGTGCATACACAAACATACATACATAAAATAATTATCATTATAGACTGTTATATTTTCATACTTCAGTCTGCAAATCTCCGTAAATGAACTAAGTGCCTTCATAAACATTTATGTTAACTAGCCCTGTGGCCTCATTTCGTTCCACACCTGTCATGCTTGAATAATTGAAAAGTGAATCTAACCATCATCACCTTCATCTCCTCCTTCTCTCATTGTCGTGATGTAATGCTTTGGAGCACCCCGAGACGCTATATCATCAGCGACGCGGGCATTTCTGCATCTGTGATCACTAGGGCTTGGATTTTTCAAATATATGATACTTTTACCCTAAAATTTTACTGTGCCTTTGCTGGTAAGACCTAGTGATTACAGTGCACTATGTCTCTTGGTATGGGCTAGAGCAGTTTTGTTACTTTCATCGACCTGTCTCAGTCTTGTCCTTGACTTTGACAACGTGGAAGTGACTGAAGTATGAGCCATGCTAGTAATGCCATTCCCCATGCAGCCAGATCCTGTTATGAATAGTGTGAAAACGTTGCTCATAGGGTCGGTTGGTGCATGGATTTAAGCGGACTTGGCAGACTGATACGTAACAGCAACTTCTAGCTCAGATAGTAAAGCAACGGGAAACTACCTCACTCCCCCCATTTCCCTAGTACGCCTCTTCAGTGATGCCTAGGCTATTTATGACAGCTGATGGCGGAGCTTCTCATTATCCAACCAGCCTTAGTGCTGAGGACTGAAGATTCATAGGCATACAATCTTTTACAAATTTAAATTAAACACATTTCTAGCTTTTCTAGACTTTAGGACTCACTAACGCTGTTTTTCCGTTATTTTGTCCATCAGGAGTTATTTTATGTGCTGATAGTCACTTTAAGTCACTTAATTTTTCAAGTGTAAGGATTCTCCTATTTCTTCCTCTGATTAGGGTTAAAAATGGTTGATTGTCTATTTGTACTTCCCCTTAAAAATAACTACCATCACCATCACCATCACACTGGCTGAGGAGGCCAGTATTCGAGAATCACACAATGGATGAAGCTGGAAGCCGTATATCATGGACCCAGCCGAGGATCTATACTGTAGACGAGGCCTACGTATTTCAACACCTTCAAATGCTATCGAACTGAGCCAGGATCAAAACCGCCCACTTGAGCTCAGATTTTTACCCATAATTGATATAAAAGTTAATTTATCATTTTATAATTTTTTCAGCATTCTATAAGTATCATTCATACATTTCGTGCCGATAATGTCAAGTGATTTTTTTTTTTACGTTTGGTTATTTTGGATTCCATTTTTTGAGAAATATTTTGTGGCCGAATGTAGTTTGAAGATAACAGGTTTCGCAAGCAGCAAACTGTCACAATGAAAATGACAAATTAGCATTAGTATTTTGGAATATTTGCTGTTGATAGACCTCACCTACATCTCTTTCAACCTCCCAAATATTCCCTATATAGTATCATGAAGTTTGAAAAAAATGGTTGTAATTATCTTTTAAAAGATAACAATATAAAATTTCAAAAATATTCATGTAGATTTGTCCTTTCGGATATTCGCTGTAAGAGAAAAGTCAGTGTATGACACTGCTTCCTTGATGTCAAAAACATGACATATTATAGCTCATACGTCACAGGTGAAGACATAGAATTTTAAAATCAGTTGGTATCAAATTGGTGAAAGAATGAAGTTGGTACTCTAGTATACATTTTTGAATTACAATACACTGGCTGTTTTCTTCCATGGTGTAGGGGTAGCGTGCTTGCCTCTTACCCGGAGGCCCCGGGTTCGATTTCCGGCCAGGTCAGGGATTTTTACCTGGACCTGAGGGCTGGTTCGAGGTTCGCTCAGCCTACGTGATTAGAATTGAGGAGCTATCTGACGGTGAGATAGCGGCTCCGGTCTAGAAAGCCAAGAATAACGGCCGAGGGGATTCGTTGTGCTGACCACATGACACCTCGTAATATGCAGGCCTTCGGGCTGAGCAGCGGCCGCTTGGTAGGTCGATGCCCTTCAAGGGCTGCAGTGCCATGGGGTTTAGGGGGGGAGCCTGTTTTCTTAAAAAAAAACTTCAGTGATATTTCTTGAGTAATAACCTTTCTGGCTTTGGAGAAGTAGTGTATTTCATAATATTTGAAAATCAATTATTTATTGCTCAACGGTTCATACCCAACTTTACTTGTAGTAATAATCATTACTTCAGTCGTTATCAGGTAGTAATTCATAGCGGTCAGTCAGTGACCCTGTTAACACAAGTGTAAAAACATTAGATGAGCAGAGGACTGACGTTGAACAGGTTTTCATTGTTATTCTCTTCGGTGAAGTGTAACTTCACTTAAATAAATTTTCTTTATTTCATGGGAAATGTTAATTCAGTTTATATTTTATATGGCTAGCAGTCTAATGTGACCAGTAGGAGTTAATATACATCAAATTGTTTTCTAAAGTGATAAATAAGAAAATGACTCTTTAAAACAAATTATTGGACGATATTTAATTTTTGCTTCATATTTACAAGTTTTTGTGTCATATTTTGGTATCCTTTCGGGCATAAGTATTCGTATATTTCCAGAGTCTTTAGGTCATGGAATTTCGACCCCTATTTATCAATAATCTTTGGACAGAATTAGGATTCTTACCTTCTGAATGAAGGAAAATATCTTCAACCATATTTAGGGGAAGAAAACTCTAAGAGGAAATATCTGACATAGAATGTAAACTATTAGATGTGGGTCGGTTATCAAAAGAGGAGTAGCATGCACTTTAAGATAAACGCTGTATGCTCACAGTGCTATACATTTCCAAGTAGATTTAAATAATCCACACGTTTAAGACAATGCATCCCGGAACAGTACTTCAGAGGAACGTTGAGACACTGCCATCAAAGGGAATGAATTATTAAATCATAGTCGTCTAGCATTACACATATGCAGCTACTCGGTAAAATGAATGTACTGTGACTTGAAACTTACACACTTTATTGCGCGGGAAGAGCCTCACAACTATAGGAGGCAGTTTCGACATACTTATGTAGTCAAGATACCTTCGGGACTCTTAACCTGGAGCGTGCGTTGGCGATCAGAGTGTCTCTTACTGAGTCTGACATTTTACTTGCGCTATCCTTCTTATTTTCACATTTTCTCTTCCACCTTTTTTCTTTATTTCTTTCTCTCTTTCTTTCTTTCTTTCTTAATCTGTTTACCCTCCAGAATTGTTTTTTTTCCTCGGACTCAGTAAGGGATCCCACCTCTACCCCCTCAAGGGCAGTGTTCTGGAGCGTGAGACACTGGGTTGGGGGATACAACTGGGTAGGGATGAGAAAATTGGAGGGAACAGGCAACCACGGAAAACCACTTCGAGGATGGCTGAGGTGGGAATCAACCCACCTCTACTCAGTTGACATCTCGAGGCTGAGTGGACTCCGTTCCAGCCCTCATACCACTTTTCAAATTTTGTGGAAGAGCCGGGAATCGAACCCAGACCTCCGGGGGGTGACAGCTAATCACACTAACCACTACACCACACAGGCGGACTAGGTATAAAATAATGTAGGTTCAGTTTAATTATTCAACAATATCAATGTTTTTACGTTTCACTAACTACTTTTACCATTTTCGAAGACGCGAAGGTGCTGGAATTTAGTCCTGCATGAGTTCTTGTACGTGCCAGTAAATCTACCGACAAGAGGCTGGCGCATTGGAGCATCTTCAAATACCTAGCTAGCTAGTTGCTTTACGTCGCACCGACACAGATAAATCTGATGGCGACGATGGGGCAGGAAAGGGCTAGGAGCGGGAAGGAAGCGGCCGTGGCCTTAATTAAGATACAGCCCCAGCATTTGCCTGGTGTGAAAATGGGAAACCACGGAAAACCATTTTCAAGGCTGCCGACAGTGGGGTTCGAACCTACTATCTCCCGAATACTGGATACCACCGGACTGAGCAAGGATGGAACCTGCCAAGTTGGGGTCAGAAGACCAGCGCCTCAACCGTCTGAGCTACTCAGCCCGGCCAGTTTATTTCTGTCATTGTGTATGTTCGTTGAGACATCACGAGAAAAAGTACTGACAGAACTTCTTGAAAGTAAATATTTAAGTTGAGAGATAGCCTAGTTGTGTGGTGGGTTGTATATTATTTGATTGGGCGTTGAAGTGGTGTAGCGTTGGTGTTTATTGTTTTAAGGAGCAACTGAGCAACCATCGTCTCTTAATACTAACCAGAGGAAAACTGAATGAGTTTTGACCTTTCTAGGAAAACAGAGGGTATCGCGAAAAAGGGCATGACATTGACAACAAAAGACTCCATAGACATCGCAAAACTTCATACTAATAAATAATAATAATGTTATTTGCTTTACGTCCCACTAACTACTTTTACGGTATTCGGAGACGCCGAGGTGCCGGAATTTAGTCCCGCAGGAGTTCTTTTACGTGCCAGTAAATCTACCGACACGGGGCTGTCGTATTTGAGCACCTTCAAATACCACCGGACTGAGCCAGGATCGAACCTGCCAAGTTGGGGTTAGAAGGCCAGCGCCTTAACCGTCTGAGCCACTCAGCCCGGCAAACTTCATACTATCGGGTTAAAAGAGAACAGGTGTTGATTAAGGGAGGGCGGAGAGGAAAGATGTAAGTAAGGAATCTCACACAATTCACTGGAAGCAATGCCAGCAGATTCAGCTGGGTGACCTGTTGGAGCCGATCTGTGTTTCCCTTTCACTCGCCTCTGACGAAAGGCAGAGTATACAGAGAATGTGCTCTATTGCTACACACACGAGAATCGCTGTCGTATTGGAGAGAGGTCTCAAAACAGGAATTGTGAAATATCACCGATAATATTAGCTGGATAGTATAGAAAACGTTGTATAAGTTTTACAAAATACAATTTCCAAACTTTTATATTCTGTACGTACGACGAACTACAGCGGAGATATTTGCGATCACTTAATTTTTTACCAACTTTCAGATATATATGCACATATTAATTCTAACTACAGTAAAGGCTGTACACATCAAACGTTGTACAAAATGTGATTTCCCATCCTTTACATCTCATACATTCTACTGTATGAGCTATGATAATGGATATATCCATAAATTTTATTTTTCATAGATTTTAAACATCAGGCAAGTTATTTCTTTTCTAAATTATTTCCCCAGTTGGAAATGTACGACCTGGAATTTAACAAAGGCATCCTTATTGTCAAGAGTAGTATCTGATGATCTACTGCTGATAATATAGTTAAACGTTTTTCATCTATCATTTTACAGTACAACAGACAAGGTTTTATGAAACTTGGTGGATATTTTGCCAAGGTAACCCATAGACGATTCCATATAGAAACTCATCCTACCAATCAAGAAATTATACAATCCCGCATTTCTACAAGTGATGTTGAACTCTTGTGTATGTTGTGAAGTGGAGAGATGGTTGTGATTATTGTTCTAAAAGGATTTAAAACTGGGCCGGCGTCTTCCACTAACACTAACTAGAAGGAAATTGGAAAGTGTTCCGACACTTCGAAAAATGGAAGTACCGGCAAAAGGAAGACACGGGCCACGAAGGGCGGAAAATTAAAGATTCCCTAGACCTTGCAAACTTATACCGTCGGGGTTGGAAGAGCACAAGATTTCACCAAGGGAAGTCGGACAGAATAGACTGAGGAGCCAGGCGCAAGTAAGTAGTAGCAATGTCAGAACTCAGCTAACGGCGCCGTGGTCTTCCACCCATGCCGCCAATTTTAGAGTTGTGACAGCCAGAGGATACCGTGTGTGTTATTATATGGCCCTCACCAACAGAGAGATGTGAAATGGAGAGTATGGAAAGGTGTGAAGAGGTGCCTACACATTATCTATTACAATGAGATGTACTGTACAGAATGTTGAAAGCAAACACACATTGTTTATTCCAGTATTAAAAATACACTGTGTCGCGTAAATACCATCCCACTATATAGCCAGAACTTCGACCATTGATTCTAATATTTTGTTTTTCCAAATAAATTATTGCATCTAACATAACAGTGATGATGCCGGAATTTGATAGCAAGGACCTACAGTTCGAAACTTTCTCTGCCTGTAAATATATCCATATTAACATTTCAGTTCCCTCACTTGTGTTGTAGGGCGGGAATTGTGAACGGTTTGTGGACTACCAACTAGAACTCCAAGGTACAAAAGAGAAACATAATACACTGAATGATTTTTTTTGCTAGTTGTTTTACGTCGCGCCGACACAGATAGGTCTTATGGCGACTATGGGACAGGGAAGGGCTGGGAGTGGGAAGGAAGCGGCCGTGGCCTTAATTAAGGTACAGCCACAGTATTTGCCTGGTGTGAAAATGGGAAATCACGGAAAACCATTTTCAGGGCTGCCGACAGTGGGGTTCGAACCTACCATCTCCCGAATACTAGATACTGGCCGCACTTAAGCGACTGCAGCTATCGAGCTCGATAAATGATATTTTATTACTCTGAGGAAAATTTAAGAGTCACATTCTTGAAAATAATAGATTTTTTACTCCTTGATTATTTTCATTTAGGCTAATTCTGTTGTTTATCTTCGAACGTGGCTTCACTCTCGGAATGAGAGAGGTCTCTCCTCAAACATTATAACAGGGAAGTGATTAAAGATTAAAGATTTAGAAAAAAAAAATTTTTGCTAGTGGCTTTACGTCGCACCGACACAGATAGGTCTTATGGCGACGATGGGATAGGAAAGGCCTAGGAGTTGGAAGGAAGCGGCCGTGGCCTTAATTAAGGTACAGCCCCAGCATTTGCGTGGTGTGAAAATGGGGAAACCACGGAAAACCATCTTCAGGGCTGCCGACAGTGGGATTCGAACCCATTCTCCTAGATGCAAGCTCACAGCCGCGCCCCACTAAACGCACGGCCAACTATCCCGGTTGAAAGTGGATTAAGCCCTGTTTTACGGCTAGATGCCCGTCCTGACATCAACCCTCCACGGAGGGAATATTCACAATTGCTTTTTTCTTTGATGGTTGGTAGTGTGATGAGTTGTTTGTAAATTAAAAAGTGTTTTGAGACGATCACAGACACCCAGCTCTCGAGTTAGAGGAATTACCTTAGCCCAAACGGTTTTCGAACCCAGGGCTCTAAGAATCGAAGAACATTACGCTGATCATTCAGAAAACAAGCCGGACTACTCGTTCTTTTAAGCACTTCATCAACTTGAACTAACTGTAAATCAACTAAACATCCATTGCCACTTATCAAACTATGCTGAAGTGACTATCCTGTATATTTTTAAATGTAAATTGTGATTCCAGCATGATTCGTACAGAGTTAATTCTAGCAGCAGACATTTTCATTCCGTCAGGCAATATAAATTTTATTTCCAACCTTGTGCGCCAACAAACCGCTCAATAGAATTTCAATGCTATTATTTACCGGTGAAATTTGTGACATTTTCGCTGTTATGAACTATGTTAAAAGAGTCATTGGTTGCTTTGGAAGGACTCGTGTCTCGCTTAGTGGCACCGAAATTTCACCAGTTTGTATTGTCGACGTGCCGTATCTGACCCTGCGGCCATAATCATGGAAGTAATGGACAGCTACACTATAAAAAATATCTCTCGTGAGAATGAAAGTAACTTTCTATATATTTAATGTCCCAACTTTTAGAATACTCAAGAGCTGTAGCAAAGTCTCTTATACTCAGCCATTTTCAGTATCCGATTTTGTTGCTAATTTGTTTGATGGGAATCCGTGGGGATGTGAGCATAGAATTTATCCATGGTATTCCCCACTTGTCATAAAAAGTGGCTGACAAGGGAACCCTCAACATAGGAGTACAGTTTGGTGGGTAGCTGAGTCTGTCATTGAACCCCCAAACTCATGCCAGCTTCCTAGTTTTCAAATTTCCTATTCGACCAACGTTGGTAAACACTTATTCTTTTCCAATCAATCAATCAATCAATCAATCAATCAATCAATTACCAATTATCTGCATCTAGGGCTGTCACCGAGGTGGGGAATTCCCTTATCAGTTGTTTATTAGTCGTTCCTTAAGTTATTTGAAAGAAGTTGGAATTTGGTAAATTATTCCAATCCCTAATTCCTCTTCCTGTAATGGAATATTTCGTCCTTTTGAATTCCAACTTTATTCACATATGTGGCCCGTTACGCGAAATGGGACCCAAAGTTGGCAACGGAAATTTTACAGCAGAACTGAACAGAAGTGTCTGTGGTGCAAAAATTGCATTTGCATGTTTTGAGTTCTTGTGCTACCTGTGAGTTTTCTTAACAATTATGTGATGCAACAGTTCAAGTCTTCGCCATTCGAAGTCGTGAAAACTTTGTTTAGTTGCTAAGAAAATTAGTGAAAGCTGTAATTGCGGTTTTTTTACATAATACAGTTTTCTTAATAGCAACAGTCAATAATTAATATCTTCATAATTATTATACCCAAAAGAATGAACTTTTTAATGCTCAGTATCTTATGCAGATTTTAGAACCACAAAAATTTCGAAAATTAAAAATCTGACTTTAGATCCCTTTCCGCAAAATGGGTGACATATTATGATCTTTCCTACTTTTAAAAATTCGATTCAAGCCAATGGGTTTACTAATATAATTCCACGTCATCTCTCCATTGTCATTACGAAACATACCACTTATATAAGCTGTTCGTTTGTCCCAACATATCAGATCTGTGAGACCTGAGGAGTCTTTCACCTTCACACCCATCCTTCCCTTTCCTTTGACGGTACCCTCATTTTGCCAATCAGACCAGCGTTATCCCCACATAAATAAGTAATCACGTCGGTGCATCAGTTACAGAGCGTCGGACTCATGATCCCAAGTTCGTAGGTTCGATCAAGACTGATAGATTTATGAAGAACGGTCGAAAGCATTGATACCACATGCCATTGCTTTTGACACGCTAATGATCTCTGATAGTGCCCTCAGTGCCATTCTACAAATTAAATTAAGTCATCCATTATATCCGTACCAGTACGATTCCATTTTTGTTGCTAGATAGCACCACATTACGATGTCAAAACCGGTACGCAATCCGCTTGCGTAGCGCCACTTCAGACGGTCTACACAACGACAGCTAAGACCATGGAATTATTAGTGTTATTATTATTATTATTATTATTATTATTATTATTAGGCTTGACAGAATCTCTAGACTATACATTATTTTATTACTCTACCATGATGAAGCAGTATTAAGGTATCAATACAGGAAATATCAAATTTCCTTGATAATATTTGCTGTATTGACAAACTGTACAATATAAAAGCTGTGTAATAGTTATTTATGCTAAGGCCACGCAAAGATATATTTTACGTGACGGGTCAGATGTTTACGTCCGAGCCGCAGATGAGGATGGAATTTCGAAACGAGTAACGTAAACTTAACACTTTAGTGGCTATTAGGTACAATATTTTATTTCATACTATGGTGAAATTACTTCAATTAAATTAATATTTAATTATTAATAATGTTGATACGCCGCCGCGCAAATCATCCACGTTTGACTCATGCAGTGAATCATTTTTTGTGTTTTGCTATGAAAGTTATAAGAGGTGTATACATGGGATTATGTGTTCTGCCCCATGGCTAAATGGTTAGCGTGCAGGCCTTTGGTCACAGGGGTCCCGCATTCGATTCCCGGCAGGGTTAGAAATTTTAACCATCATTGGTTAATTCCGCTGGCACGAGGGCTTCAACTTCATCACGAGGCGCAGGTCGAAAGACCTGCATCTGGCGAGCCAAACTTGTCCTCGTACACTCCCGGCACTAAAAGCCATACGCCATTTCATTTCATGAATTACGCCGTGCAGCATCATTGAGAATATTAGCCTATATTTAATACTTTATGACAGTTCTTCAATTGTTACATCGAAGAAGAACGCGTGAACATAACGTTCATTATTTCAGTCGCTGAACAGATAGGTCTTTAAATCAATAGTTATTTGCTTGGTGCAGATTGAAGCAGTCATTAGAGGACGGTGCAGACATAATTCTCATACATCTCCGTTAGTATTAATTCTATCAAAATATTCTATGTAACAATGTCCTACACGATTTTTCTTTCTATGAATTGGAATATTTCAATTAATTTTTGATCTTGTCAGTGTCTGTTAAGTTATTTAGCTGTACATTTCAACTATTACTTCATTAATTATCAAGGTTATTAAAATATTTTCAAAAATAGTTTTGAGTGGGGGCAGACTTAGACAGGTGTACTCTACACATTGAAACGTGTACAGCGGCTCAGTTTGGACAGAGAATATAAGACAGAGAACGCTAGATATTAATAGTACTGAAAATGAACATTGAAATTCATTTCATTTTAATTTTATTGTTAATGTGTTCATCAGGGGCGTTTTATGACCTGTGATTGAATTACCGAATTGGGTATACATTTTACTGATTTGAAATTAGGTATAGTGAAGATTATTACTTCCAGAGAACAATTGTCAATAACCTTTTATTTTCTGACAGAATACCCGTACTTTTTTCCAGTTAACACTTCAATTATTGATGTTTTAATTTCAGGATTAAAATATACTTTCTATATTCACTCAACTGTTACAGAAAGGCGAACACGACTTAAAATTTATACAGTCAAGGAAATATTTTTGCCTGTTACATATGTACCAAACGGGGTCCACTCAGCCTCGGGAGGTCAACTGAGTAGAGGTGGGTTCGATTCCCACCTCAGCCATCCTGGAAGTGGTTTTCCGTGGTTTCCCACTTCTCCTCCAGGCGAATGCCGGGATGGTACCTAACTTAAGGCCACGGCCGCTTCCTTCACTCTTCCTTGCCTATCCCTTCCAATCTTCCCATCCCTCCACAAGGCCCCTTTTCAGCATTGTAGGTGAGGCCGCCTGGGCGAGGTACTGGTCATACTCCCCAGTTGTATCCCCCGACCAAGAGTCTGAAGCTCCAGGACACTGCCCCTGAGGCGGTAGAGGTGGGATCCCTCACTAAGTCCGAGGGAAAAACCGAACCTGGAGGGTAAACAGATGATGATGATGACATATGTACCACATCATGGAGAAACATTCGTTTAACAATAGACACTTTAGTATATACCATACTTACATAAACAACTGTTATTCATTTTAACTTTCAACTTACTTCGTACTAACGATTTACGTTCAGGATTTGTGTTCATTAACCAATAAAGCTGTATATAAACCCATGATTCAGGGTACTTTCTTGGTTTCACTTTCTCTCATTTGAGAAGGGCTCAAGTATCAGCACGGCCAAAAATACCACAGTGATTACTCCAGGTTGCCCGCCCCGTGTTGTAGTGGTAGCGTGCCTGCCTCTTACCCGGAGGCCACGGGTTCGATTCCCGGCCAGGTCAGGAATTTTTATCTGGACCTGAGGGCTGGTTCGAGGTCCACTCAGCCTAGGTGATTAGAATTGAGGAGCTATCTGACTACACGACACCTCGTAATTTGCAGGCTTTCGGGATGAGCAACGGTCGCTTGGTAGGCTAAGACCCTTCTAGGGCTGTAGTGCCATGGGGTTTGGTTTGGATTACTCCAGGTTACTAGTGAAAACCTGTGTGGCAGTTCTTTGTTGAAAAAATGAAACTACATATATTGTGCAATAAACCCAATTCAAGGAAACGTGCATCGATTTCGTTTGGTATTTCACTTGGGGGTGTAGTGGTTAGCGTGATTAGCTGCCACCCCCGGAGGTCCGGGTTCGATTCCCGGCTCTGCCACGAAAATTTGAAAAAAGTGGTACGAGGGCTGGAACGGGGTCCACTCAGCCTCGGGAGGTCAACTGAGTAGAGGTGGGTTCGATTCCCACCTCAGCCATCCTGGAAGTGGTTTTCCGTGGTTTCCCACTTCTCCTCCAGGCGAATGCCGGGATGGTACCTAACTTAAGGCCACGGCCGCTTCCTTCCCTCTTCCTTGTCTATCCCTTCCAATCTTCCCATCCCTCCACAAGGCCCCTGTTCAGCATAGCAGGTGAGGCCGCCTGGGCGAGGTACAGGTCATTCTCCCCAGTTGTATCCCCGACCAAGAGTCTGAAGCTCCAGGACACTGCCCTTGCGGCGGTAGAGGTGGGATCCCTCGCTAAGTCCGAGGGAAAAACCGAACCTGGAGGGTAAACAGATAATGATGATGATGATTTCACTTGGGCCAGTGATCAGCTGAGTCTTCAGTCTTTTACTGAGGAAAACTAATTCCATGAGCACTTATGAAGAGATCTGTAACCCTCATTTACAACTTCGTTAATGTGATTGCTCTAATGGAGATGTTTCCTCATATTAATACCTACGTACTTACAGCAGTCCCCTTGAGGTACATTCACTACATCAGGGCCTCTCAGGGTGCATGCGCGTGGTGCATGCACTGTGCACGGTGCAAAAGACGACTTGGCTTGGTTGACCAGAGTGCAGACCCCCCACTTCTCGATTTGGAGCAATAGCGCTTACTCTCTCTTTCCTCACGCCTGTCTCGCTCGCTCCGCTTGTCTCCCTCTGCCCCACTTGCGCCGTAGCGCTCCAAATTCGGGCTGACTTGAGCCGAGTATAGGCGAGTTGAGCCGAGCTTAGCCGAGTAGCTCAGAGACGAAGCGTTGATCCGAGCCATGCCGAGCGGCAGCGATGCACAGTGCACGGACCTCTTGCGCCTCTATCTGCACGCGTGAGATTTTGGGCGTTTGAGAGGCCCTGCACTACATCAACACAGTAATTAAATCCGAGGGGCCTTCTTCACTTGGTGAGACGTAGAGCCTATTATCAGCCGTCCCCCATGCAATCTCGTCGAGGTCCTTTTGCAGTTGTTCACAATCTTATAAGTTATTTATTATTCCATACAGTTTAAAAAAATCGTTATAAGTCTATCTTCATCCATTTCTTTTTTTTTTCTAGTTGTTTTACGTCGCACCGACACAGATAGGTCTTACGGTGACGATGGGACAGAAAAGGGCTAGGAGTGGGAAGGAAGCGGCCGTGGCCTTAATTAAGGTACAGCCCCAGTATTTGCCTGTTGTGAAAATGGAAAACCACGGAAAACCATTTTCAGGGCTGCCGACAGTGGGGTTCGAACCTACTATTTCCCAAATACTGGATACTGGCCGCACTTAAGCGAGTGCAGCTATCGAGCTCGTTATCCATTTCTTTACTCCCATCATTTTATATCAGAAATCATAAAAGTCCCATAATAACGCCTTGCGGAACCACTCTCCTAATTATTACACGATCAGATAATGCTTCACCCTCTAACTATCTGAGTTCTATTTTTTCTAAAAATGTATCCCCCTCCCCCTTGCAATTCAGTCACTCATATACAATGCCATGTACACGTTTCTCCATATATTTTTTTTTTTTTTGGCCTGTACGTACGACTGTTATTTTTATCTTTACAAACCGGATGGAACATTAGCACAGGCTGGTTGATAAGGATTATAAAAATACCTTTCCACACACTATGGGAGTGATCTCTACCTTACTCCCGAACTGTTCCATGAGAGCAAATATCTAAAAGAGACCATGTAATTTCCCTGTGGGGACGCGAATGCTTGACGGGCCATGACGTGGAGCAGTACACGGCAGAGTTCCCTATCGTATAACAATGTAGATAGAGGGAAATGGATAGTAACGTGCGTATTATAGAGTTAACTTGTATTTGGCATAGGACTTCCTAGCGTCGATAAATGAATATCGACGGTGCGCATGCAACACACCGTAACTCACAAAAATGCGAAATTGAAATTTGATCGTACACGGTTTAAAAAGGAAAACTCAGATTGAATGTGCGTAGTGCTATTCCTCGTATTCCAATGACAGTGGGTATCAACATTTCCCTATTTAAATGGTCTGGCTCCATGGCTAACTGGTTAGCGCGCTGGCTTTTGGTTACATGGGTCCCGGGTTCGATTCTCGGCAGGGTCGGGAATTTTAACCATAATTAGTTAATTTCGCTGGCAAGGGGGTTAGGTATATGTCTCGTCTTCATCATCATTTCATCCTCATCACGACGCGCAGGTCGCCTACGGGAGTCAAATCAAAGACCTGCATCTGGCGAGCCGAACTTGTCCTCGGTCACTCCCGGCACTAAAAGCCATACGCCACTTAATTTTTTTTTTTCCTGTTTAAATGTTGACATGCTAAGTAAGACTCTTATAGACTAATGACTTGAGCATTCGACTCAAGGAGCGTGAGTGTTCGAGTCCATCAATAAAATACCTTGTTTTCAAATCTCCCTTCAAAAAAAGATATGAATCAATGTACCAATTTGAAACTTTTTTAACATTTCGAACATGTCCTCCACAGTACTCATCTGAAAAACTGTTCGTTCTGTAGTGCAAGGGTACCCATGCCCGGGGGCAAGGGGAGGCCGCGCGGACTACCCACCCCCCGCTAGCTCTCAGGGAAAGGCAAAAATATATGTAGCCAGGTGTTTTTCTTTCAAGAAAATTATTTAAAATTTGGTATTACTAGAAGTGGTAGTACCGCCCCCAACCAACAGGCAGGGGATACCGTGGGTGTGATTCTACCACCATTCGTCTTCCAAAATTTAAAAAATACTACATACCCCAGGTCTAGCCCCCCCCTCCCCTTCAAACTGTCATATGGTCGCCCATGCTGTAGTGTGCTCCCCACTGATCATTTCATAATTACAGCGAATCTACCGGGCGAGTTGGCCGTGCGGTTAGGGGCGCGCAGCTGCGAGCTTTCATCCGGGAGTTAGTGGGTTCAAACCCCACTGTCGGCAGTCCCGAAGATGGTTGTCCGTAGTTTCCCATTTTCAGACCAGGTAAATGCTGGGGCTGTACGTTAATTAAGGCCACGACCGCTCCCTTCCCATTCTTATGCCTTTCCTATCCCATCTTTGCCATAAGACATATCTGTGTCGGTGCGACGTAAAACAAATAGCAAAAAGTGCAGCGGATCTGTCAAGAATTGTGGTGGTTTAGCACTAGTTCTCCACACTGTTCACCTGTGTATATACGGTTCGCTAAGCTCGACGAAAATTCTATTTATTTGGTCAAAGGCCGTGTTGGAAGGTAAATGCGAATGGTCATATATAGAGAAAAAGTACGTGATAGTTTTGAATATACCTTGATTGGTAAGGGCCCACACCAGCTAATCACAGTGCTAACATCGTTCATATTTAGCATAAAAGTGGGATTCGCATGTTCCATTTTGGTATCTTAATAGTAATTCCCAACTGGGAATTCATTCCCCTGCTGTACAACTAAATAACATCTGTTTGCATATTATTGTATGGCTACCTATTTAGAACTTATATCCAGTACAAAGAGAAGAAAAGATCATAAGCTCTCTTGTGTCTTCCGATTCAATTAAGACCATGACCACTACGTTCTCAGTCCTAGCGTTTCCCCTTCCAAAGTACTGTATGGGTTAGTACGACTTTAAACCGCTAGCAAAATTAGTCTCGAAATTGTTGACAAATCAATTCTCTTCGCGAACGTAATAAAAGGCACTGTACAAGAAGTGAAAATAAAGAAAAGACTGCATACGGGATTAAATTGCTGGAAATATGTGCGGCAGCGAATTTGTATATTTTAAATGGGTGGTGGAGAGGTGACGAACATCACTGAGCAAGGAGGGAGCGTAATTGATCTGGTGATCTGTTCGGGGGGCATACTGGAGGAAATTGCCAAGATTGAACTAGTGGACTTTCCACTTTCCACTCCCCGGTATATATTATTGTAAATAGGGATGAGAAAGAGGGGGAGATAGGTAGTGGGAGAGAATTAGAGATGTGTACGAGATTGGCAAAATATAAATGGTATAAAGAGCTCAAGAAAAGCTGAATACTTTGGTTTAGAAAGAGGAAATTCAAACCATTAGGAGAGGTATCGATATCGCTATAGAAAGGAACAATTGGGACCTGGCTCTAGAACTAATAGAAAAACTATAGCATGTGAGAAAACAGGAAAAGGGATACGGAGAGGTTCTGTATACTAAGGGATGCGAAGTGAAGAGAAAGGAAGTGGAAAAAGCCCTACGAGCATACAGGAAACTAGGGCGGAAAGATAAAAGAGAGGAGATTTGCAAGCTAAGAAAGGTATTTCGGAATTTAGCCATGGGCGATTAAGATGCTTTGTTGTGCTTGATATTCTCCTACTTTCCGGTACAAGACACACTGTGGTTCCTATACTACTTATTTCTTGCACGCTGTCAGTTGATTACATACATTGTCATAATCATATTCAGAGTGTATGAATAAAGCAATTGTTTATTCAGATGCAAGTTAATCTGCACAATATAGCTTTTATTAGATTTAAATTCGGAAGGTTTAAGCATTTTATATTTTCAGAATTACTATATTAACACATAAAGCATATTCTGTAATCAGCAACTTTCCCCTCAGATAATTGTAAATATGCACCACCTCATTTATCAGAAAATACAGCGATAATTTGTAGGGAACTAGTCCTATATACAGTACGTATATAAAATCCTAAATTTCAAAATACAGTGTAGAGCAGAAATAGCAATTAATCAGGGTTCAAATGCACCGTATTGTGCAGAGTACATTGCCAATGACCTTAATAACAATTGAGCAATCAATCATCACTCATCTGTATTTAGGATCGTCGGCTAAGTGCCAGATTCTATATAATTTGCTTACTTCATTTCTTCTTAAATTATTTCAAATAAACTGGAAATGATCCTTTTTTAATATATTTGTTACTATAGGTAAATTTCAATATTTCGCTGATAATGGTCACCTCCCGGTACATTATCCTTAAATCCAAAAATCTTTACACACTGCTTACTGAATATCATCACGTATACACTTCTCTTGTTCATTAGAAGGTCCTTCCTGAGCAAGCTCACCTGAACAAGGTCGTGATTCAGAGAAGAAGAGGCTAATAGCTGATACTGTGATATGAGCACGCATTCCAGGCATTACACAGAAGTAATGTTAATATTTGGATTGTTTGAAATTATTCTATTATTATTATTATTATTATTATTATTATTATTATTATTATTATTATTATTATAGTGGTCTTCAGGGTGTGGTACAAGAGGAGGCAGCGTCATAGAATGAACACATAAAAAGGAAAACACTAATATATTTTCTCACTCTTTTTTTCTTTTTTTTTCATTTCTCTTAACAAACCACAACAAGTTAGTCAACAATGGTGATCACTCACACTTAACAACAATTTGTAATCACTAAGTAACTTTATAACAAGGCGACAGTTCTCAGAGTTTCATTAATAACAAGAGAGATTTGAGCTCCCAAATTTCAAGGTCCTACGCGCCTTCACATTCGAGACTAACTCTACTGAACACACGCTACCCTTAAATTTGCAAGGGAATCGAACGAAAATTCATATGAATGCGAAGGATCTTCAGGTGATCAGGAGCTAAGCTCACGCTACAAATATGGGTGAAGAATAAATTAAATTATGAAAAGATCCGAAAATTATAAAGAAAATGAATATTTGGAAATTAGGCTAACACACAAAAGAGAAATAGGATGTTGAAAACAACATAGTGTTCTCATAACATTGCACGAGAATAAAACCTAATGTGGCAGGAGGCCCAGTGAAACAGAGGATAACTCCCATACTGTCTTGTGACTAGAAGGAAGGACAATTAACAGCCGAAAAGTGAAAGATACGATTAAATTTAGAAAATCCTAGTCACAGAAATAAAAGTGAAAAAATGGAAACCAGGGTCCTCAATCGTGCTTACTTTTAGGACATTACAGCAATTAGGGTGGTTACATACGCTGCTTGAGGAAGCTAGAAAACCTACATTATAGAGAAATAATTTGTAACTAAAATCCCTACATTAAAACTGTAGTAGGTATGGTATAACCCTAAACTTTACATTCCCAGGGAATGCTGTTTATTTCCCGATGCCACTAGAATCTCCTAGAGTCACATGGTTTAGGATGAAGAAACCTACCTTACTTGATGCTCCAGCACACCAACTATCTTAAGTGAGATATTAATCTCAGCCAATGATCGCACAGTCAAGATAATCTTTAGCAGGCAACTGGCCCTTCCGTTTATAATGTCCGACTGGGCTATGATTGGTTGAATAAAGTTCCGTAGGAGCAACCCTTAGAAGTGACCAAAGAGGAAGAGTTGCCAATCCGTAACTAATGCATTTCTTACTAAATTAAATGAAATGAAAATTCCAACATAGGTCCCTAGGTGGCAACCTCAAAGAAGAAACATGTACAGTATATATATATATATAAGATGTAGGGGATGCCGTAGCATGTGAGATGGTCATCCGACCATGTTGGAGGCAGCTTAGTAGATTTAGTTAGGAGTGGAGCCTTGCATGGGTCTGGTATTCCGTCCGTGTAGGGGGCCACCAAGTTAGTTGTAAGACTAGAGGGTTGTAGGATTGGCCATTACATGTGGACTGGTCATCCGCCTGTGTAAGAGGCCACTTAGTAATTTAATTGGTGTATTTTTAGTTATGTCTACAATTGTTCAGTTTCACTGGGTTTAAGTGTTCTTGTTTATGTAATTTAATTGTGAACATGTATCTGGGCTAAATGCCTCCAATGTTCAATGTTCAATAAATGTTCATCTCTACACAAAATATATAGGTAGGCTTCGGAACTTCATAATAAGGTACAGTTCCACAAGATATCACTATGGAGATGGGTATATGAGCGTAAGGGGGTTGGTCATACTGATAAATAATTTGAAGGAAATAATTCGATATCTCACGCCGATGGCATTTTATCAGCTGTTGAAGTTAGCCAATCAAATTGCTTTGCGGGAGAATTCAAATGGACTTTGCGAGGCCGTGTTGCTAAGTCTGCCCGCCTCTCAAGACGTGCCGGGAAATCAGCATCGAACACAACACACCGTGGGTTACAGCCGGTGTCACAATAGCGTACTTGCTACGGTGTGATCCCGTCAGCTCAGAGATCCGTGCTCATATCTCTCCCCTCTTCGATTAGTAATTTCAAATCGATTTTAAGCGACGTGCTGACTTAGCAGCACGGCTTCGCAAAGCCCGTTTCAATTCGCCCACGAAGCGATCATATTGGCTAACTTCATCAGCTGATAAAATAACATCGCTGCGAGATATCGATTTATTTCTTTCTAATTATTTATTAGTATAGCTGCCTTAGAGCAAAGCAACCTTATAAAAGAAATAGCAGGAGTTGGACCTCAGATGTCTTTTGAGAAGACTAAATTCATGTCAAATATTAGAGATTCATCTACAGCGCTAAAATCAACAAGGTTAAATAATTCAGGTTAACAGACTCGATAGGGAAGCAAACTGATCAAGAGCAAGAAAACTGGAACTAGCATACCAGTTCAATATAGATACCTACAATAAAGAAAATCTCTCAAGGAAAACTAAAATCAAACACTACAACACAGTAATCAAACCAGAGAGTCTGTATGCCACGGAATGCATGTTCTCTATTAAAAACTGGTAAAATAAAAGAGATAGAGAAAAAAGAAAGGAAAATATTGAGGAAAATTTGGGGAACGTTGACAACGAAGGAAGGAGAGTTTAGACACAGGAGGAATAAAGATAGACATAAGGATGAAGAAAATGAAAGGCTATTAGACATGACCAGAAAGAGGAGAATTTCATTTCTTGGTCACATAATGAGGATGGATAACAATAAATTGACAGAACGATTGTTTAACCATGTTTACAAGAGCTAGAATGGCAACCAGTGGATCCAAGGAGTAAAAAAGGACATGACAGAGATTGGAATAACAGACGATGTAATACAAGACAGAAAAACTTTCAGAAGATTGATACAACATTTCAAGGGTTTCCAGGAGAAGGAAAAGAGGAAAGGTAATAATAGCATCTGGACACAAGAGAGGAGGAAACAGCAGAGTGAAAGGATGAAGAACTATTGGAAGTCAAGAAAAGAAGAATTAAGATGAATGCACAGGGTTACTTTCCGTGGTCCTTAGATGCCCAAAATCGAAGAAAGAAGAATAACCAATCCTCGTGTGCTCATATACTCCGTTCGCGTTGTTTCCGACCACTCTGTAGATTACTATGTACAGTAATGATACACGGCTATGATATCGATATCACCAGTCAATCCTTCTAAAGGAGTGAACTTCTTACACATTTCTTCAGTGTAGAATTTTCATTGGGAATTTCTTTAGTTTGTTCCTCTGCTCCTGAAACAGCAACAAAAAGCGATGAGTATACAAAGAAAGAGATAAAAATAGCTCTTTGTGTGTGTATCAGCGAGAAAAAGAGAAAGGGAGCTACCATGCAATCGCAAGAGTATATTTCTCCTGATACGTTGTTTTACAGTAATGATTCTCACAAAGGACAAATACTACTGTACTTTGCATGTTGTCTTGCACAAATTTCCAACAATTCTGTCTAAAGTAGATATCAACGTCCCTTGAGTGCATTATTGGTCGCATATGTTTCCTGCGGGAGTTTTGATGCAGATGTGATAGTACAGAAATTGTAATACGATTCTCATTGGAACTCCCATCAATGTATTTCGATAGCGCTGAAGCTATGTGCACTTCTTTACGTGACAGTAGACTGCATAGGTGCAGTCTTTGAACTCGAGTCTTACAAGATGTACGTGTCCTACAGATGTGGCCATCTGAATTTGAACACAACCGTAGTAGTGAGAATTTCTCACCCCTCTACGTTCTGTAATGGAGTTGAAGTGTCCGATTCAATTACGTGGCATTAATAATAATAATAATAATAATAATAATAATAATATTTCTTCCTCTTGGTCCCGTTTCCCGATATGGGGTCGGGGATAAAGTGAGACGAAATGATATGGCTTGTTTTTACTGCCGGGTGACCTTCTTGAGGTCAATCTCAATTGTAGAAGTAAAGAAGATTAAACGAATAATGACCGGCTTAGTGGCTCAGACGGTTGAGGCGCTAGCCTTCTGACCCCAATTTGGCAGGTTTGATCCTGGCTCAGTCCGGTGGTGTTTAAAGGCGCTCAAATACGTCAGCCTCGTGTCAGTAATTATACTGGCACGTAAAATAACTCCTGCGGGACAAAATTCCGGCACTTCGGCGTCTCTAAAAACCGTAAAATGTAGTTAGTGGGATGTAAAATCAATAATATTATTAATAAACGAATAATGGTGAATGAAATTGTATAAGAGGGTGGAAGTAATTGGCTGTGGCCTATGAATAGGAACTTTCCCGTCATTTGCCTGGAATTGAAAATGGGTAACTAGGTAAAACCATTCTCAGCACAGCTGAGAGTGGGGTTTAAATCCACTTGTCTCCTAAATGCTGAGCTTGGTTCTATAGCCGTAGTTCATTAATACGTGCTCGCACTCTGCTCGATGATAATAATAATATTAATAATAATAATAATAATAATAATAATAATAATAATAATAATAATAATAATAATAATAATAATAATAATAATAATAATAAACCGTAGTGTTACGTGCCAGCCCTGTCGTGGCCCGTTTAGGTACGTCCTGGAAAGGACTAGTGAGTCAGAGGACTGGGGTCGTCCCAGTCGGCCTGGAGGTCATGGGCCGGCCTCTTCACCTGGTTTCCCCATGAGTTTCTGGGAGGCACAACGAGAATATTGTGCCTCTAGCCACATCGCGAATATTCCGGTACCCGTCACCCGAGCTATAAAGAGGAGGTTAGCCGCGAGCAGCCGTTCACGGTTGGACTCAGTGTGTTGGCTGTCTCTAGTGTCTCACAGGAGTCTGAACGAGGAGTTGTTGCTGGGTCGGAGTGTCCAGTGAGTAGCTGGACTTGGGCTGCTGTTGGCTACCGTCAGTGTCCTACCGGAATCAGAGTATCGTCACTTACGGAACGAAAGACGGTGCATGTAATTCCGAGGAATGAGGACCATGGAGTCAGCAGAAGTCTGCGTGCGGAACAGTGATGTGAGTAAAATTGGAGCAGTGTTAACTGCCGTTGTTGTGAATACTACTGTCTTGCTGTTTAACAGTCTTGAGCTGTTACTGTTTACTTTGACTGTGTGAATTAGTGAACTGTCTCTGGAGTCGAACCAAGGAAAAGTCATCGTGAGTTGTGAGGCCAGGATTCCTGCGTTTAAACTTAGCTGTCTGCATGCAGCTGCTGTGTGGGGTGACTGGACTTGGAGAAGTGAGAGTAAGGCGAGCCTGTGAATAAGATTATAGCCCTCCCAGGTAACAACAAGGAGCCTGACCGCCTGCTGTGAGTAGAGAACAGAGTGTTGTAAATAGCCAACAATTAGTAAGTGTAGCTGAGTGGAAAATTTTATGTGTGCATTTGTTGTGTGTGTGTGGGGGGGGGCATTTATTGGGTCATCCTGAATTAAATTAGAGCAATAAAACAGACGGGGTTTAATCGTAACAGTAGCTACCGTGAACATGCATTTTAATTTGGCATCATTTAGGCTGACTGGATGTCTATTTAGACGTTCTGTTTTACTCTATGACAGGGCCTCGAAAACGCCCAAAATTTCACCCGTACAAACAGCGGCGCAGAGTTCCTGTGCACAGTGCATCGGACCCACTCGGCTTGGCTCGGCTCGGACCAACGCTTCGTCTCTGGGCTACTCGGCTAAGCTCGGCTCAACTCGTCTCGGATTTGGAGCGCTACGGAGCAAGTAAGAAAGAGAAAGACAGGGGGAGCGAGCGAGACAGGAGTAGAGAAAGGGAGAGACAGCGCTATTGCTCCGAATCGAGGAGTGGGGGTCTGCACTCTGGTCAACCAAGCGAAGTCGTCTTTTGCATCGTGCACAGTGCATGCACCAGAGAGGCCCTGCTCTATGAGATGGTGACCTAATTTTGTAGGGTAAATGTGTCACCGGAACTGATCACCATCGATCCACCAATGAACTACAGAGGTCGATTGGAAATGTGGAGAGTAAGTCGTCCGTGCATTCCGTACTTCCACCACGGAAGATGAACAGTCCGGCTCTATGGCTAAATGGTTAGCTTGCTGGCCTTTGGTCACAGGGGTTCCGGGTTCGATTCCCGGCACGGGCGGGAATTTTAACCATAATTGGTTCATTTCTCTGGCACGGGGGCTGGGTGTATGTGTCGTCTCCATCATCATTTCAACCTCATCACGACGCGCAGATCACCTACGGACGTCAAATCAAAAGACCTGCATCTGGAGAGCCGAACTTGTTCTCGGACACTCCCGGCACTAAAAGCCATACGCCATTTCATTTCAGAAGATGAACAGAGTGGCTATCAATGCTACTCTGACAACCTCCGTAGTGAAACGGTTAGCGCTTATTAGATGCCGTCCTCGGAGGCCCGAAGTCGATTCCAGGTACTGCCTAATATTTAAGAATGTTTAGAGGGCTGGTGTGTAGTTAAAACGGTACATTTAGCTGATCGACATTCGGCGTGCACTTGAAAAATAGGTGTACTGTCTCGGGACGAAGATACGAATTTTACTTTACTGCGTCTCTCATAGGCTATGGGAGAATATATCTACTTAATATTTTATGACAAGTGGATAAGTCAATGAGGAGTCTCTCGGTAAGCAAGAGACTTTTCTTAGAAACCTTTAACTTTAGTAAATCACACGCAAGACCTCTTTGTTCAGAACTAAGCGTTTAACTCATTCATCCACGTGGTTGGTTCCCTACTGTAGAACTGAGAACTGAAATTAGTTTTGAAACATCAGTCAGCCTGAAAGTCATGTCGGACGATCGGAGGAAAGATAACCTTCCTCAGCGGGAAATAAGGAGTAGAGGGTCTTCCTTTCACCCGAAGGACCCGCGTTCAATTCCCAGCCAGGTTAGGGATTATTATCTGGACCTGAGGGTTGGTTCGAGGTCCATTCAGTCTACGTAAATGCATTTGAGGAGTTACATATCTGACAGGAAGATGGTGACCCCGAAACAGAAAGCCAAGAATAACGGCAGAGAGGATTCGCCGCATTGGCTCTGCGTTATCTCGTAATCTGCAGGCCTTCAAGTTAAACAGCGGTCACTTGGTAGGCCAAGGCTCATCAGGGCTGTAGCGCCATTGGAGGCGGGATGAGGGTATCGCATAGGACAGTGTCCAGCGAATATGGCTAAAATATTCCAGTCAATCTATTTGGTTAATCAAAGCACTTGAGGTCTCGTATTCATTATCGAATGAAATGTAACAGTATTCTGTTTACCAATTTTTACATCCCCTGTTGAATATTTTGATGTAATTTCTTCAAATGTCAGCTGACATATTCGAATTTATCCTCGGACTGGAGACCATAGCACAGAGTAACTTAAAAATCCTTCTTATCATGAATATACCATAAAGCATTCCCGCAGAGTTAACCCCCAAAAATTCAATTCTCATTCATCTCACACGTCTTTAAGAGAAAGTCATTTGACCTTAATCTTGCCAGAATAAATAAATAAATAAATAAATAAATAAATAAATAAATAAATAAATAAATAAATAAATAAATAAATAAATAAATAAATAAATGAATAAATCCTAATAAATAATAATGTTGTTATTGCTTTGTCCGACTCCTTGGCTGAATGGTCAACATTGAGGCCTTCGGTTCAAAGGGTCCCGGGTTCGATTTCCGGCCGAGTCGATGATTTCAATCCAGTCTGATTAATTCTTCCGGCTCGGGGACTGGGTATATGTATTTGTCCTAACACTTTCCTCTTCATATTCAGACAACACGCCACACTACCAGCCACCAGAGAAACACGCAATAGTGATTACATCCCTCCACATAGGGTTTGTGGCAGGAAGGGGGCTGTTGAGTCATGGGGTTTGGTTTGGCTTTTAAACTAGCTTTGACAGAATGAAGAATCTCACAGTTATAGAATCCGAAATAAGCTCAAGAATAAAACTGAGATCAATGAAATGGAAGCAGAATAATACATCCACGGTATCCCCTGCCTGCCGTAAGAAGTGACTAAAAGGGGAACCGAGGCTTTCAATTTGGAAGCATGATTTAACGAGCATGATTCCTCAGCTGAATCTGGCATTAATTCCACTTAGTCTCCTCACTTTCATCTTAGCATCGGTATTAGCTTCACGAGATCTGCGGTGTTTTTTATTTTCACACCCTCCATGTCCCTTTCCTCTCTTTTGCAGATACCCTCATTTTTGAAGAGTCTAACCTCTTCCTTTCTTCCCTCTGATTAGTGTTAATAGACAATGTTTGCCCACTTGTACTTCCTCTTAAAACCATAATCATCAGAGGGTCCTCCTCAGTAGCGTAACAGTTAGTGCTATTAGCTGGCATCCTCGGTGGTCCGGGTACGATTCTCGATGCTGTCAGAAGTGTAAGATGTGCAGGAGGGCTGGTATGTGGTTAAAAAGGTACACGCAACTAACCTCCATCGAGGGTGCCTAAAAAGAGCTGCACCGACCTCGGGATGACACGAGTTTACTTTTTATCCTCAGGGGAAAAAAAGAGGCGCCACTAATATTTTATTTAATAATGACAGTTCCATAGGCCTATCATATTACTGCGAGTCACCATGCAGCTATTGACAGCTCCTAGATTTAGCATGTTCCAGAAGAGCTTGCGAAAGCTGCGAGATAGAAAATTACAGCCACCAAATTAAGTACGGTGTTGACACAACGTCTACTGTATCAACATGCCAAGTAATTGGTTCACATAACGGTGTTAATAAAGGAGACAGTGTTCAAAGGAATCAATTCTACATTATGTTATGCAAACAAAAGGAAATAAAGAGTCCCTTGAGACTTCAATTTTCAAGGTTAAACTATCCTAGAAGTAGAAGGAGTGTTTTACCATAATGTGGAATGTTCTGAGTTCATGGTAGCGAACCCAGCCAGTGTAATCTTACGGATACTTCACGTGTTCCACTTAACACAGGATTTTAGAATCGACACTATTGTAGAAAATCAATCAAATTGAATAGCAGAAGTAACCCTGGACAAATAATTCATTAAGTCATCACTCAGACGTGCCTCTTAACAAAAAATATCACCACCACAACCAACAACCAACAACAACAACAAAGCGAGGAATCCATAAAACACTAGTTGCATTCCAATGATACAGCGGGGAATCAAGCAATGTTTCATGCAATGGCACCGCAGTCGCAGATATGCTACTCACATAGTTTGCAACACAGGCAATATGGTACGTGTTATCCATAAAATTCCCTATTTTCGATTAATGAATGACTACGTCACATAACGGTGTTATTAAAGGAGACAGTGTTCGAAGGAATCAATCCTACATTATATTATGCAAACAGAAGGAAATAAGGAGTCCCTTGAGACTTCAATTTGCAAGGTTAAACTATCCTAGTAGTGGCCAATCATAATACTATATTTTTCTTTAATAATTTAAAAATATATGGCAAGAAATTTTCGTGCGTTTAAAGGCACTGTGCAAATCTCCAGGCCAAGAGCTTTCGTCAGAATGCTTTACGATATCAATCAGTTCAGCCGTTCTATCAAACTCGCGGTCACAAAATTCAGCCTAATGCTTCAAAAATATAGATATATGCCATGGCTCACACGAAGGTATAACATATGCCATATTTGTGAAATATCAAAATTCAAAATTTGTACTAAAATGTAGTAAACAACAGTGAAATATGTAATATTCACAAAACATGTAATTCAGTATTATGTCGTAAGCAAAGTCATCTCCGTACAGGCCATGAAGGCCCTTGGAGGGGTGGAAGGTAAAGGCTTCCACTATCCGTAACCTCGACACTTGATGCGGTAGAGTGATTAGCTCTACGCCCAGCCGCCTTTGCCACCAGGAGTTAACCTGGTACTTATTTTTGGTGTAGGCTAGGTGAACCTCAGGGCCATATATTATGTAGTAGTATCAATGTATTAAATTTGTACAAATGTTCGTATATGCCTTTTATTATGAGTTACGGTTGTGATATGAGACAGTAAAGTTGTTTTAAATACCTCAATATTTTACGACAAATTTATCGGTGTTGCTTTTGATAGTTGACATTTTACATTAAATACAGTTACTTACTATTGCCTAGGTCATCTATGACAGCTGATGGCGAATCTGTTGAGGATCCAACCAGCCTTCGAGCTGGTATGTTAGGGTTCCCAGTACCATTATGTGACTTACAGCCATTCCTTCATCCAAAATAGGGAAGTTTATGGATAACACGTATTGCTGTGAACTTACGCCTGTGTTGCAAAATATGTCAGCAGCATATCTGTAACTGCGGTGCCATTGTTGGTAAGAACAGCATTCTTGTATACAGCCAACCACTTATATACTGTAAAGGTTTAGTTGAATATTCCTAAATACTGTGGTTGATTTTCAGTTAATAAGAGGGTCACTGAAGCCTCCGTGGCTCAGGCGGCAGCGCGCCGGCCTCTCACCACTCCATACCGCGATTTAAATCCCGGTCACTCCATGTGAGATTTGTGCTGGACAAAGCGGAGACAAGACAGGTTGCTCTCCGGGTATTCCGGTTTTCCCTGTCATATTTCATTCCAGTAACACTCCCCATTAACGTTTCATTTCATCTATCAGTCATTTATCATTGCCCCAGAGGAGTGCGACAGGCTTCGGCAGCCGGCATATTTCCTATCGTCGCCGCTAGATGGAGGCTTCATTCGTTCCATTCCTGATCCGGTCGAATGACTGGAAACAGGCTGTGGATTTTGATTTCATTTTAATTTTATGAGGGCCACTGTTAAACGTTATGACAAAGCTCAATACGCCGCCCTTTTAAACAATGGTGTTATTATCAATCTCCATTCAGTTCTACTGGTATTGAAAAATGTTACTCTTATTTTAACTACTACTGTATATATTAAGACTTATGAATCATGATCCGAGCCAGAAATAGTGGTATTGAGTTGTCTCATATTTGGCCAATTCCGAATCAAAGGACCCTGAAAGCCAGCAAACACCATAATAGTCGTGAACTAAACGGTAATTGGAGCCGCAAACGGACAATGAGCCCAGTGGCGGTTAATGATACGCAGACAAATACTGATTACGATTTACGGTTCGTAATTATGTCCTGTAAACTACAGAAAAAAGTGTAGGTAGCCTGTCACTACTGTAAGGGCCGCAGGGTTTTGAGGGTTTCGTAGACTTACAGCACTTATTGGTAGATTTTATTTTTAATTTTTGCAATTTGCTTTACGTCGCACCGACACAGATAGGTCTCATGGTGACTATGGAACAGAAAAGGCCTAGGAGTGGGAAGGAAGCAGCCTTGGCCTTAATTAAGGAACAGCCCCAGAAAGTTAGGCATAATACCTTTTTCATCTGGGTGTATATATCGAAGTGGCTCATGGAGGCAAATATGTTACGGTATGTTGGGAACGGCAGGACGAGTTATTTTAGCTTCCGTAGACTATTTGATGGTTTAATGCCTTCTTGCCTTTTTCAAGTTGTTGTGAATATTTTCTACTGTTATGTATATATTAAAATGAATCAATGGGGAAAAAATAGAATTCCAATATACTGTATTAATAATTTAAATAAATCTTTTTAACTTAATAAATAACACATATATAAACGATATTTACTTCTTCTTCTTCTTCTTCTTCTTCATTTGTTTACCCCCCAGGGTCGATTCTTCCGTCGGTCGCAGCGAGAGATCCCACCTCTACTGCCTCAACGGCAGTGTCCTGGAGCTTCAGACTCTGGGTCGGGGTTACAACTGGGGAGGATGACCAGTACCTCGCCCAGGCGGCCTCACCTGCTATGCTGAACAGGGACCTTGCGGTGGGGTGGGAAGATTGGAAGGGATAGATAAGGAAGAGGGAAGGAAGTGGCTATAGCCTTAAGATAGGTACCATCGCGGCATTTGCCAGGAGGAGAAGTGGGAAACCACAGAAAACCACTTCGAGGATGGCTGAGTGGACCCCGTTCCAGCCCTCGTACCACTTTTCAAATTTCGTGGCAGAGCCGGTAATCGAACCAGGGCCTCCGGGGGTGCCAGCTAATCACACTAACCACTACACCACAGAGGCGGACCAACGACATTTTCATATTACACAGATATCTACTGAAAACTCCACAAGCCGAACGGTGGAGAGGGATTCCAGGACCAGGTCCTTGCTACGTAAAATTAAGTGCTGGTGGTAATTACTGTTTTTCCGGCTCCGTGGTGTAGGGGTAGCGTGCCTGCCTCTTACCCGGAGGCCCCGGGTTCGATTCCCGGCCAGGTCAGGGATTTTTACCTAGACCTGAGGGCTGGTTCGAGGTCTACTCAGCCTACGTGATTATAATTTGAGGAGCTATCTGACGGTGAGATGGCGGCCCCGGTCTAGAAAGCCAAGAATAACGGCCGAGAGGATTCGTCGTGCTGACCACACGACACCTCGTAATCTGCAGGCCTTCGGGCTGAGCAGCGGCCGCTCGGTAGGCCAAGGCCCTTCAAGGGCTGTAGTGCGATGGGGTTTGGTTTGGTTTGGTTTGGTTTTGGTAATTATTGTTTTAAGAGGAAGAACAACTTGGTAACAGCCTCTATTAACAATAATAAGAAGGCAAAAGGAAGAGGTCCAATAATTCGAAAAATGAAAGTATCAGCAAAAGGAATGACAAAACGCGAAAATGAAAGAATCCGTAGGCCTCGCAAATCTAATACCATCGGGGTCAGAGCAAAACAATAGTTGACCAAGGGAGGTCAGACAGGAAAGGTAAGAGCAAGGAACCTGACACAAGTAAGTGGAAGCGACGGCGGACTCAGCTGGTGGAACCGTGGTCGCCAAACAACACTCATAAGTTGAAAGGCCCTGGTCCCTCTTTTAGTCGCCTCTTCTTACGACAGACAGGGAATACCGTTGAGGAAAAATTAACTACTAAAATGTGACGCAGACATATGTTACCTAGTTTATTTTAAAGCACCTTTATTATTTTAGTGCCCATTTTGACACTGAAATGAAATGGCGTATGGCTTTTAGTGCCGGGATATCCCAGAACGGGTTCGGCTCGCCAGGTGCAGGTCTTTCTATTTGACGCCTGTAGGCGACCTGCGCGTCATGACGAGGATGAGATGATGATGAAGACAACACATACACCCAGCCCCCGTGCCACTGGAATTAACCAATTAAGGTTAAAATCCCCGACACCGCTTGGAATCGAACCCGGGATCCTCTGAACCGAAGGCCAGTACGCTGACCGCTCAGCCAACGAGTCGGACATTTTGACACAAAAAATGCCTGTTTTAAATATTTTACCGCCTATTTTAGCAAAATTAAATGCCTGAACTTCGTGGCTCTACTTATTAGAAATTAAAGAAAAATATTGTGGGGACAATACATTTTATTTAATAAAACGTGATACACTTGGTGTAGTATGGGTCTGTGATATAAGAAATATGAGATATAATTTGAGAGTTCGGGAGTAATATTACGAGCAGAAGTGAGATCAATAAATGAATTGCCCAGTGTGCTGGGATAGTTGCTGCGCACAACATTCAGTTGCTGCGCACAACATTCAAATTAAAGTGATGTTTGAGAAAATCAAATGCCTTTTCATTTCTTTTAAAGTCTATATTATAATCGGCCGCCATGATCATTGGCTCATGCATACAATTGACCACGATGCATTCACAACGACAGCTAACCTTAACGAAGCCCGCTCCTCTCGCGTGGCGATCGGCTCTAGTCCACATCGCTTCCGACATGCTATTAAGTGTCAAGGAAAAGATAGCAGATAGGACTGGGAGTGTGGTACTACAGGATACTGTAGTGATACTGCCTGCCCCCATGCTCAGCATGCTACCAGATCAGTTATGGTGATGGGTATTAATAGTGGCGTAAGTGGGTAATAAGTGTCAGGAAAAAAACACATAAGCGGAAATAGAAAGATGCCTACATGTAAAACCTGACATTTTGTAAATAGCACATGCAAGGATGCGGTTTTGGAAAAGTCCAAGTAATTGCGTTAGTTGAGAATAGGTAAGCGCGAGAGTCAAAACAGCGCCATCTTATAACAGAGTATATATGTGGCGTCACAAATTTTGCCTTATTTTTAAGTGCTATTTCATGAAAACTACGTTCCATATTTCTAATTTATTTTTTGCAACAGGTAGTCTCCTCTTTTATCGGTCAGCTGAGACATTAAACGAAGTACTCTCGGCGATATACGCGTTCTACTCAAACATCGAAACCATCCTTCCATGTGTCCGTTGTCGACGAGGGAAAGTCTACGTTAAAAGTACTTTAAGGCTACAGCTTTGACCAGCCTTGGTCTACCAAGTCACTCACTTTAGACTGAACAAATTATAAATTACAAGATGTTTTTACTTTCAATTGCATTACTTTTACATTTGTAAATAGGCCTATTTAACAAAAATCTGGGGTTTAATTTTTAGTTAAAGGTGTTTTCTGCTGACAATTCAAACGGGTCTATATTTTAACTTGGCATAGTTCTTGTGAAAACAGTTGGTCACATAAATAAGTAGAAGAAAATATTATCTTACTTTAGCTGCAAAGAATCTTAACTTCATATGTTTAGCAACAAAAATGTTTGCATTCATCTACATCAAATTTACAGTGACACGGACCATATCAGTTTGCACTGAAATCAGTTCGAGCTAAAAATCTAAAAAAGAACTGTTCTTCCCGTTCATCACGAAATGTATGTGTTTAGTTACCCATTTCATTGTCTCTGGGCGTGCCATGACGATCGACGACGTTCCAACGGGAACTGCGCCGCTGGCCACCTCTGATTTATTTTTTATTTTATTAGCTTCCTGAAAATTATAAAGGCTGCCACACGAACAAAGCACAACAAAAACTTAAAATATGGTTATACAATTGCTGATAAACCGGGCGAGTTGGCCGTGCGCGTAGAGGCGCGTGGCTGTGAGCTTGCATCCGGGAGATAGTAGGTTCGAATCCTACTATCGGCAGCCCTGAAGATGGTTTTCCGTGGTTTCCCATTTTCACACCAGGCAAATGCTGGGCCTGTACCTCAATTAAGGCCACGGCCGCTTCCTTCCAACTCCTAGGCCTTTCCTATTCCATCGTCGCCATAAGACCTATCTGTATCGGTGCGACGTAAAGCCCCTAGCAAAAAAAAAATGCTGATAAAATATAGGAAAATTGTAGAAAAGGTTAAAGACAATAGCACATTATTATGTAACATATAAGTGCTATCGTAAAATCGCGACAAACCCTCAACTCCCGAGATTGTAATATCTTTTATGGGATTATTTGGGATGCCTAGCATTTTTCAGGTCTTTACAAAAATGCTCCTTATTCAGGTTTGCGGTATGAGTGACAGGCAATGAACACAGACCTCCCGCAATGCCATCTCTTGTACTTGACGTGAATTACAAGAACCACTTGCGTAAGTTTCCCATGCATGATTTATCTTGAACTGCCAGACTAGTTATGCAGGGATACCGTGTCTGTCTCCAACTGAAAGTTCCAGGTTCGATTCCAGAATCATCTAAGGCTGGGCTGATACAATGAACGGAGTATACTAAGGCCCGTTAGGTAAACTGACGGGCTGTCTTATATGAGCAATAGTGAGCACGTAAGAAAACAAAGTAGTAATATCAATAGCAAGACATACCAGACTGCGAAGCAGTCGTCCTGGCAAAACAGTTCACCCTAAAAAATGCTGTAAACGTAATGGTATTAAATATGAGAAAGCGATCAATTCTATGGAAAGAAAGCACTTGGTAGGACGTCCGGTTCCATGTCTAAATGGTTAGCGTGCTGGCCTTTGGTTCAGAAGGTCCCGGGTTCGATTCGCGGCCGGGTCGGGGATTTTAACCTTAATTGGTTAATTCCAATGGCTCGGGGGGCTGGGTGTGTGTGTGGCGTATTCAGCATTAGAAATCATCGTGGGTAGGGCCCTCATCTTCATAGACATGCAGGTCGCCTAATAGGCCGTCTGCGAGAAAAAGACCCGCACCAGGCCTCTCCGGAGGCCATACGCCATTAAATTAAATTGGTAGAACGTACAGGCTATAGCCATTAGAGCTACGTATGTGAAATATCTCTCATGTATTGTAATTAATAATGATAAACAAGTTGGAAAGTTTACATCGTTATATTTCTTTCATTCTTCCTTTCTTCTTCTTCTTCTTCTTCTTTCTTTCTTTCTTTCTTTCTTTCTTTCTTTCTTTCTTTCTTTCTTTCTTAATCCGTTTACTCTACAGGGTTGTTTATTCCCTCACACTCAACAAGGGAACCGCCTCAAGGGCAGTGTCCTGGGGCGTGAGATTTCGGGTCAGGGATACGACTGCCGTGGATGACCAGGTAATCGGACCCCCCTCTACATATTTGACCTCCCGAGCCTGAGTGGACCCCTTTCCAGTCCTCCTACCACTTTTCAAATTTCGTAGCAGAGCCGGAAATCGAACCTGGGCCTCCGGGGGTGGCAGCAAATCACACTGACCACTACACCACGGAAGCAGACATCGTTTTATTTACTCATTTAAATGTTCACTTGTACAATGATTAGCAATTATCATATTTTTATTGAATTACGTGACAAGTAAGAGATGTAGGATTTACAATATCGTTTGATTTGTCGTATGCTTTTACGAGGTTTGTCCGGAAAATACGTATAAATCCGTCGTGGTGACGTATCACGTATCGTGAAGGCGCCGCCAGGTGGCACTGCTGTTGTCGCCAATCTTCTCAACGCTCAGTTCGAGTTGGAGAGCTCTGCGTGTCAGTAGCAGTGTGCGGCTGCTTGTTGAAAGTTACCCGTTTTCACCTGCCGTCGGTATGGAGCTCTCTCTGATTGCGGAACAGCGCATCAACATCAAGTCTCAGAGCTCGTGTGGCCCGAGTTCGACCGGATTTGGCACAAGGGGGCAGGTGGATCCTTCATCACGACAATGCGCCCGCTCTCACACGTCGCTCGTTGTGCGTGAGTTTTTGGCCCCTAGCTCAATCACCGTGACAGACCACCCGCCTAATTCACCCGATTTAGCCCCTTGTGACTTCTTCCTGTTCCCGAAATGCAAAATGGTGCTTCGGGGGCGGCACTTGGGTGATGTGGAAGCCGTCAAGGGAGAAACGACACGGCAACTGAAGACTTTCAACAATGTTATCAACAGTGGAAAGGGCGTTGGCAGAAGTGCATCTTGTCTCAGGGAGAGTACTTTGAAGGAGACCATATTGTAATACCTGAATAATTGTCAAATAAAGTTATTATTCAACTTTTATACGTATTTTCCGGACAAACCTCGTACACCAGCACTGCAGGCTGAAGTTTTTGATGCTCCCGTAGCCATCTCATTCGTTCTTCAGATGTAATTTTGATCTGATTCCAACCCTTATTAAGTCTAGTTTACTCCCGCATACTTTTCTATGGGACTCTATCCGCCGTCGGCGGATGATGAATGGGTCTCGGCCCACAAGTGGCCACGGCTGGTTCGTGGTCCGACAGCTCTGGACTCCGACCGGCCAACTGAGCAGAGGAGGGGGGGTGACCACGTCTCTACCGTGGCTCTCTACACCTCTGTATTCGGGAGACGGAGAGGGGTTGCTCCCCACCGTCGGCTTTCCTGAGAATAGTTTTCCGCGGTTTTCCATTCTCCTGCACTAAGGCGAATGCCGGCAGAGTTCCAAGAAAAGGCCACGGCCGCCAATCCTCTCACATTCTCCCTAGATCTCCTTCCCTGATACAAATCTTCTGGCCTGAGAGACGGCGTTACCGTCTAAGAGGCCCGCCTCAGCCTTCAGGAGAAGAACAAAAACATTTAGTTGTAGATGTATCCGCATATTTGTCTTATATTTGGATATCGTGGTGAAGAATGCCAAAAATCGTCACTTATCAGTCACAAAACTTTCAATATTTCTGTTATTTACGGTCTCATTTTAATTTTTCTGACATTTTCTGATATATCTCGTCAATAAAATCAACTAACACCTCACTCGCCTCTACATGACATCTACCCTCCATGCTACACCACTTTCTTTTTTTTACAATTGGCTTTACGTCGCACCGACACAGATAGGTCTTATGGTGACGATGAGATAGGAAAGGTCTAGGAGCGGGAAGGAAGCGGCCGTGGCCTTAATTAAGGTACAGCCTCAGCATTGGTCTGGTGTGAAAATGGGAAACCACGGAAAACCATCTTCAGGGCTGCCGACAGTGGGGTTCGAACCCACTATCTCCCAGATGCAAGCTCACAACGTCGCGCCCCTAACCGCACGGCCAACTTACCCGGTCATTAGTAAACAGGAAGGCTCCAAACCATTGTTTATTTTAGGAGACATCACCATCTGCATTTCTGGTTTAATTATAGCCTGGAAAAAGTCCATTTATCTCAGGACCTCGAAAATGTCACTTATTGAGTTTTACCTCTAAACGAACAATTTCATCATCAACAATCGGGCCTCTTTAAAATATCATGGATAAGGTTACTAAAAAATTGAAATATCTTCCTTTTTGTTATAGAAATACATAATTTATCAGATCATAACGCGTTACCTTCTCTCTGTATTTGAACCATGAAGAGCAGTGACGTCACTTTATCACTTTACCGCACATGTGCTGTAAAATAATTATATGTCTGTGTCCACTCTCCAGCGTTTTCAAATGCAAAGCTGTTTAAAAACGCCTAGTTTTCGTTGTGAAAGTGGGTAAAATAATTTCTCTACACAGGCCACCAACCACTTCTTAATTTTAAAGTACTCTGGGGACGGTATCGAAGTAAATAGGTAGTAAGTCGTTCTTTATCAGCAATCCTGTGA
Source organism: Anabrus simplex (assembly GCF_040414725.1). Taxonomy (NCBI): domain Eukaryota; kingdom Metazoa; phylum Arthropoda; class Insecta; order Orthoptera; family Tettigoniidae; genus Anabrus; species Anabrus simplex. The sequence continues at coordinate 386,577,966 of NC_090267.1, read as the reverse complement.
TACTTAAAAAGGCAAAGTTAAACATCTTCTTATCTCGTATTCCGGCTTGTCCCACACGATATGAATTTTAAACTATCATGTCTACTCTTGACCATTATTCATTATTATACCATGTCTCACTGATATGGAAATAATGAATGTTGAAATGACTATATAAACATTAGACTGAACTTGTTTGTAGCTGGTATTGTGCAGCGCACACACACATACCCCTCGCTTCTTCTTGCTTTGCCACTCTACCTGATGTACACAGGCCACTATCAGCCAATCCATTACTCGCCCTGTTCACCAAGCTTTTATTTTCTAGGTAGTCCTCTGAATGAAAGAGTAGATGTGGATTAAGCCTTACACTTTTGTCAATTTAAATTAAAATGGGAGAAGTAAGTTAGGACAGTGCTGTCAATAATCCGCTTCTAATCGATACTTGACACTGGGTACTGCACAACTTCATACACAGAGATGGCCTGAAATTTGAACTGCAGACCTCGGGCACCTTGTCATGTTTCTTCCGTCATTATTTAAGATATATGCACATTGACAGATAGAGTCAGTTCCGAAAGCCACTGCCAGCTGATAACTGAATCAAGTACACATGGCTGTTCATTATTGTTTGCGGTCAAGTACCGTGCCATCACAATCAGTTTAGCTCTGCGGAAGAAGGACGCAATTCAGGCTCTGGTTAAAGAGAATCGTTCATTCACTCATTGTTGGTCCAATACATACATGTTAACAAACCGGCGAACTCCGATTCCCTCCCACACCAGACTCCAGAATGCATTTGAAGTTAAAACATTGTTTTGTTAATTCAATTTTCTTTGAATAAAATTCGTTTTTAAAGCGCTAATATGGGCGCCATGTCGTTATACATCTGCCCTAGTCAAAGTATTTGAAATACTAGTATGATTTAAGATTAATCCTCTGTTTACGAATGTCATCTCAACATTGTACTATGGATTCTCTCCTGGAAAACAGAGTTAATTTAAGATAAATCTGAGAGTATGAGTGCGAATACTTACTTACTTATGGTTTAATTATAATCTTGTTTTTAAACAATTGCCTCCAATCAAACGTTACCGCCCATGTTGGTCCACTCGTAAATATGGTACTATGCCCCTTGTACATTGCTGGGCATTAGAATTGCTGCTCCATGAAGGTGGCATGCAACAAACGCCAAATTTGCATGAAAGGTACAACATAGTGGGATACGCAAGTGATTAGCATTTCAGCGCATGCGCACAAAGCAGGTAGGAGTAACACCATCTACAGTCATAAGAAGATGTACAATATTAAAAGGATTCACCTTTCAATACTCCGTTGTAAGTTGAACTAAAAAGAAGTCACAACTTGTTTATTGGGACCGGTTTCGACACATTACAAGTGTCATCATCAGCCAAATAGTAAAATAGGGCAAGATATAAAGATCTTGAAACATTTAATACATTGAACACAGGCAAAAAATTAACATTGATTCATATCGTAGCAATTCAGTTAATGTCCAAAACACAATGATCGCAGTCAAGAGAGTAAACAGAACATCATTGTCTTGCGCCGAAAACAAATATAGTTGAAGTTCACAAGCAGGTCAAGTATGCACTTAAGTAGAGTCGTTGCTAGGCAGGTCTTGTAGGCATTTGTTTCTCAGGGCGAAGAGTAAAGGTGACGTAACTGAAGTCTTAGGAAAACAGTGTAGGATTTCATTTCGTCAAATTCAAAGTAGGTATATAAGTTTGAAAATAATTTAAAACATTAAAAAGAATAAAGTTAAATAAAAATATATTAAAAATAGGAAGAAATAATAAAAGAAATTGCAATGTGAGGTTCAACTCGAAACAACTTGCCCTAGTAATTGATAGATGAATGGAGATGATAAATAGAGAAAAGGTTGGGGAAGATCGCACGGCGAGTTTCTCAGTTGGAAGTCGCATTCGAACTTTGGTTGTTTGTGTAAAGATCGTGTTATGGCTCGTGTGAGGAGGAGGAACGTCTATAACACGTGTCGGAATTTGACTGTGGCAAGATCGTGGCCTTCTTGGACTGTGGTTTACCGTTCTCCAATACTCGCGTCTGACGGGATCCCATGACTGTCACGAGAAAGTGAGTCGATAGGTCGAGGAGGACCATACGGAACTTCACACTGGTTCTCAGAGGCTCCAGGCCACAACATATCCTAGAGGACAGACGTGTTATCCGCACGGCCCTGTGGGATAATAGAACTGCGTTAGGAACCTGGATCGTTTGCAAGACGACACGTGTTCACGTGGAGAGTGCGACGACATCTGCAGCACCATGGACTGTCGTCAAGGTGACCATACTTGCGGCTTCCCTTGATGCTGTAGCAGAGGCAGGTGTGCGTACAGTGGTGCGTTGAACGATGAGCATGGACAGGGGAATGACGTCACACTGTTTTTCCGACGAACTTCGGTTCTACGTACGGCATCATGATGGATGTATCCACATGTGGAGGTACCGAGGAGGACGAACGTTGCCAGCTTGCATTCGCCATCGTCATACGGACCCAGTATCTGGAGTGATGGTACGGGGTGCCATTGGGTACAATAGTACATATCCCTGTTGTTCGTGTAACCGGTAATTTGGGCAGCCGCTGTTACAATTCTGACGTGTTGAGGCCCATGGATGTGCCCTATCTTCGAAGCCTCCATGACGCTAACTTTCAACAGGACAACAAACAACCGCATGTTGCCCGTGTGTCCTGACCTCCCTTGATACAGAGGGAGTTCGACGGTTGGCCTTGCCAACACGTTCTCCAGATCTGTCACCAACTGAGAACATCTGGTCATGGATTGCCAAGAGACTGGCACGCCATCACTCACCAGACACTACGATTGATGAACTCTGACATGGAGTTGAAGCCGCATGGACGGATATAGCCATATCTGTCATCCAAGCTCGCTTCGACTCGAAGACAAGCCAGATTACAGCTGTTATTGCTGCCAGAGTTGGTGGTTCTGGGTACGGACCTGTGTATGCTCTGTACCTCAAAATTAACTGCAAAGTGAATCATCTCTTCCGCCCATCATAATGTAAGTGTACAATAAATACGATTCTGCTCTCTTATCTTATCTTCCTGGTGCAGCAATTTTAATGGTCAGCAGTGTACTTTCTCTTAAAACAACAATCGCCACAACTAAGTGTTTGACTATTGGTAAAATCAAAGTATCTGTTCTACTTCTTCCAATCAAAAGCCTTGTTCCTTTTTAAGTTGCAGTGGCGTAAGTATTGGGCCGGCCCCGCGGTGTAGGAGTAGCGTGTCTGCCTGTTCGATTCACGGCCAGGTCAGGGATTTTTATCTGGATCTGAGGGCTGGTTTGAGGTCCACTCAGCCTACGTGATTATAATATTAAGGAGCTATCGGACGGTGAGATGGCAGCCCGTGTCTAGGGAGCCGAGAGGATTCGTCGTGCTGAGCGTGCGATACCTCGTAATCTGCAGGCTTTCGGGCCTGCGCAGCGTTCGCTTGGTAGACCATGGCCCTTCGGGTTTGTTGCATCATATGGTTTGGTTTTCTTCTTTTCGTAAATGGTAAGATACATCCAAAATAAACCGTATTGATAAGAGGGCACATTGTTTTCGGTTTTATTTTTATTTTGCACAAAGTACAAGTTATAAAATAACAAGCAATAGTAAAACAACAAGCAAATCCGTGCACTAACACTCAACAACCATCACTCAATATCTTTTTACAGTATGGTGTCCATTCACCAAAATGTCCTTTGTCCTTTGTAAATTGCACATATTATTGCTCCGTTACACCATTCCTCTAGAAAAGTAGTTCTCAAACTGGGGTACGCCTGAGACTTTTACTCACGTACGTGAGCGGCCTTCAGGGAAGAAATGAAGAAAAATTGAAATATGAAAAAATAAGAAGAAAGTGAAATATGTATACAGTGGACGCCGTTTATTGTAATCACGGATAATGTTATCAACCTGTTATATAATCACTTTCATGAAGTCCCGTACGAACAAATACTGAAGCAATGAAAATCTTCCGTTTATTGTGATCATGAATTTGGTTTATGTTATCACATTTGTTTTCAAGGATTTCGTCCTGAAGTATGCGAGTAGAGTGTATACAAAGAAAACGCTCCCAACTTTTAAAAACCCGTTTTTACACTGCGCCTGTTTTGGAAGAAGCGGGAAAATCTAATGCACAAACGAACGCAAGGTGAGCAGAAGGACGCTGATTCTGTCGCTGCTGAGAGGTGGATAGAAGAGTGGCCTAAAATTGCTTCTGGATTCCCTCCTGAGCGTGTATATAATGCTGATCAGACTGCACTGTATTATCGCACCTTGCTGAACACACTTACTTGTTCAAAAATGAAAGTGCTAAAGGCTGTAAAACCTCCAAGGAACGAGTAACATTTATGCAGTGCGAGTATGTCTGCTAAAAAAGAAAGCTGTTAGTGCTTTGGAAAAGTAAGAACCCACGTTGCTTTAAAGGCATCAGTAAGTTTCCAGTGGACTATCATTCCAATTGTAATGCATGGATGACTGCCTTGATGGCTACTGAAGTGGGATAGTAGGCTGGACCGTAAAATAGTTTAGGTGGTTGACAACTGTGCAGCACACATTGTGAATTGTGATCTCAAGAACATCAATAGACCTATCGTTTTCTTACCGCGAATACGACTTCATTAATTCAAGCATGCGACCAAGGAATCATTCACACCACGGAAGAGTATTATCGCCATGAAATGCGCACAGGAATCTTAGAAAACTAGTGCCAACGCCCTTACCAAAACAAGCAGCCTTCTCGATACCTGCATCTTCTAGCCATGTTATGGGATATTGTCTCAGCACATACAATAAGAAACTGTTTCCGGCATGGGGGATTTTTAAGAGAGTTACTAGAAGTAGAGGAGAATGTTGAACTTTGTCCAACAGGCTTAACGGAAGATGAATTTCAGGAATGGATGAACAGAGATGAGAGCAACATTACCGATGCGAAACCGACAGAGGACTACATATGTGAGGCAATTAGTTCCGCAGAATAAGATATGACAGGTGAAGAACACGGAGCAGAAGATAGTGATGCTGATGATGACCATGTTGCCGAACCTTCCCGAACATCAACGAATGATGAAATGCGACAGGCGCTAGATATCTTGCGACGAGGTGTTCAGCGTAAGTCAGTTGACTTCCAAAAATATTATGAATATGAAAGAGTAATTAATAGACTTTTGAGAGACAACCAGAAGCAAACAACAATTAGAGACTATTTTACGTAGCTGAAAACAGTTAACTGTATTGCAGTTCTGTGTACCGGTATCTGTTTCATTGTAGTGCATGTAGGTTACGAATCAGTATTTCATTGTAGTGCATGTAGGTTATGAATAAATGCAGTAAGTCACCTATCAATTTTTATTTTTCAGCTACTGTTAACAATCGGTTAATGTTATCAAATTATCTGCGTCCCAGAGTGATCATAATAAGCGGCGTCCATTGTATATGGAGTCACACTTCGCTTGAAAGTCTCACCTGACCTACGACACATCAGAAACCTTTGTCACGCCATGCAGGCACACCCATCCCTTCGACATTTGATGGTTTGCAATGTCTCAATTCCAGAACTAAGATTGACCATTTTTCATCCTTATTTAATTTTATATCGAGGCTAAAATCTAGCGTTTTGTGGAACTTTCATATCCTGCGTTAGTTTATGACCATTGTGTTATACTTGATACAGACACAAACTCTCAAATTTCTTGTGATATCTTATAAAAATGTATCTCTCTCGAGTAATTTCCGTTTTCTATCTTCCTTTCATGACCGTGACACGCGATCTGGGTCCACATCATACATCTGCCTTCAGTAATTCTTTCCTTGTGTCGGGCGCTAGAATATGGAATGCTTTACCCCCCGAAATTAGAAATTGTTCCTCATTAATTACCTTCGAAAGACAGTCTAAAGATTTCCTCTTGAATACGTAGGCTATATCATGTAGTTATGTGCGAATGTGTGAGTGAATGTCTGGAGCAAATAGCTCCCAAAAGTTTACATAAATTACTGTTATATTATATGAATTCCACCTAGAGTAGTTATTGAATTTATTTTTCTAATTTTAGACTTAGGATGTAATCTTTCAGTTTTATTCTATATTTAGTTATATTATTACTATATTATATACAGTGTGTTAAGTTTGAATATTAATTTTGTATTCAGTATTAAGCCGCATAATGTGGTTAAGTGTAAGAGAGAGCCAAGAGCCCTAACTTCGCCACAAATAACGACATCAATAAATAATAAAATAAATATAATTTCACAGTCTAGTTTTGTTTATGATATGCATTTAAAATAATTGTTTGTAATCAATTAAAATATCTTGATAAATAGCCTGGTACTCATATTTCTTAAACCTATCATTGAACATTTAGCTGTGAGTGAGGGGTACAATCTCATAATACCTCGAGAACCTCGGCTTTAGAAGACAGCCATTTCAGATGAGTAAAGAAACATTGGCATAAAACACACCACAAAAAGAAACATTTTGTAAAATTCCATGCACTAACATTCAAATGTTATAGTGAAATACTCTTCAGTACCTCAATTGATTTTTTCTCACATTACACACAAATAACCTCCCATTTCTATCCTTGGATGAATATTGAATCATAATATGCATTTAACTAAAATATCAGGCAGGGCTTTAAACGAGAACTCGGGATGTACAGGAGCTATCACTGCGAAAACAGCTGTATCCGTTTATCTGCCTTTCTAATTATTTTGCCAGTCCTCCGTAGTGCGGAAAGAACTCAAGAGATAGCAACAGTGAGGTGCAGATATAAAATAATTTACACGTGGTTACAGTGTGTAAATCTGCTCGGGAATTAATGGATTTCTGACTTGTACAGCGCGTATATGGAGCTAGTTTATTTAAAGAGCTAACGATAACCCACTTCTCCCACTCAACTTGATGCTCGTTTTTAACGTATCGCGTAGTTCCCATCTCTGTAAAACAGTTCGCCGCTATTTCCTGTGTAAATATCTATACCATTTCATGCGTATAAACACCAAATATAACCAGATTGTACAAACCCATCTCAACGCAAAAATGTCCTTACTGTTGTTACTTCACGTAGGCGATACTGATGAGCGATGCCGTGATTTGTGAATCACAACGTGATTTGATACCGTGATTTGTGAGTTACAGCGTGATTTGATACTGTAATTTGTGACTCACAGCGTGATTTGATACTGTGATTTGTGAGTCACAGCGTGATTTGATACTGTGATTTGTGAGTCACAGCGTGATTTGATACTGTGATTTGTGAATCACAACGTGATTTGATACCGTGATTATAGAGTCACAGCGTGATTTGATACTGTAATTTGAGAGTCACAGCGTGATTTGTTACCGTGATTTGTGAATCACAGCGTGATTTGATACGGTGATTTGTGAGTTACAGCGTGATTTGATACGGTGATTTGTGAGTCACAGCGTGATTTGATACTGTAATTTAAGAGTCACAGCGTGATTTGATACCGTGATGTGTGAGTTACAGCGTGATTTGTTACCGTGATTTGTGAGTCACAGCGTGATATGACACCGTAATTTGTGAGTCACAACGTGATTTGACACGGTGATTTGTGAGTCACAGCGTGATTTGACACGGTGATTTGACACCGTAATTTGTGAGTCACAACGTGATTTGTTACCGTGATGTGTGAACTACAGCGTGATTTGATAACGTGATGTGTGAGTTACAGCGTGATTTGATACGCTGATTTTTGAGTCACAGCGTGATTTGATACCATGATTTGTGATTCACAGCGTGATTTGATACCGTGATTTGTGAGTCACAACGTGATTTGATACCGTGATTTTCTGATATCAGTGATTTTCAACCGTGACGTAATCACAATCAGTGGACCGCCCGTGCTTGTAGCTTGTGATCACGAGAGGGCCTTGTAATTGTAACTCTCTCTCTCTCTCTCTGTATGTGTGTGTGTGTGTGTGTGTGTGTGTGTGTGTGTGTGTGTGTGTGTGTGTGTGCAAATACGTATGAGAAAATCAGCCTGCATTTTGGTTGCAGTACAGAATACGACGGTTGTCAATTTACATCTAGGCGTACAAACATAATCAGTTTTGCATATACGTTTGTTTTTTGTACATGCTGAAAACCAACCAATATGTCAAAAAGAAAAGGTAGTGCCAACATTGGCAACGGTAGTGTTCTATACCATATCCGATTATTTGGTGTGTGTTAGAAAATGAAATTCAACAAATTCGTCTGGAACAAGTGAAGAATATAATGATGGATAACTCTATTTTATGGTAAGGTTAGGGTTACCACTGTATCTTTTCCTTTTTTATAGATATGAAATCATTCACTTCAGTAAGTAGAGAAACATCATATGATCCACAAGTAAATAGTTGCTTGTTAAAATAAACTGAAATAATCTAAAACAGAGCAAATAAATGAAACATTATTTACACATGTTTGTTAGTATTCTAAGCGAGTCCCGTGAATCACGATGCAATGTTACAGCGCGCTTAAAAATAATTACCCGTGCGCGTAGAGGCGCGCGGCTGTGAGTTTCATCCGGGAGATAGTAGGTTCGAATCCCACTATCGGCAGCCCTGAAGATGGCTTTCCGTGATTTCCCATTTTCACACCAGGCAAATGCTGGGGCTGTACCTTAATTAAGGCCACGGCCGCTTCCTTCCAACTCCTAGGCCTTTCCTATCCCATCGTCGCCATAAGACCTATCTGTGTCGGTGCGACGTAAAGTCCCTAGCAAAAAAATAATAATAATACCACACTACGAGTCACTATGACAACTTCCTAAAATTGATATTATTAACGATGACGAGGTTAAAGTTATTTATATGTTAGGAAAGAAATGTGCTCACATTTTATAAATACTTTATGCTTACAATTATTTTATTTTATTTATTTCTTATGGCAAGAGGGTACACTGTTACAATAGCACAAATATGTATAAATTATTAGTAGTAGGTCTCATATTTGAGTACCCTCTGATTGCTGGGATATCCATAAAGCAGAGCCTTAAGTCCAGCAGCCAATGTAGTTGCTATCTTGGCACCACCCTGGGGTCACGTGTAGGGCAATTTAAAGTTACACCTACGGACGTGCAGCAACGACAACCAAGATATGGATTACCTGTTCGACAAATGACTTCTGCAAGTAGGGCACTGCAAAGAACTTTTTTTTGTTTTTTTGCTATTTGCTTTACGTCGTACCGACACAAATAGGTCTTATGGCGACGATGGGACAGGAAAAGGCTAAGAATGGGAAGGAAGCGGCCGTGGCCTTAATTAAGGTACACACCGGGCGAGTTGGCCGTGCGCGTAGAGGCGCGTGGCTGTGAGCTTGCATCCGGGAGATAGTAGGTTCGAATCCCACTATCGGCAGCCCTGAAGATGGTTTTCCGTGGTTTCCCATTTTCACACCAGGCAAATGCTGGGGCTGTACCTTAATTAAGGCCACGGCCGCTTCCTTCCAACTCCTAGGCCTTTCCTATCCCATTGTCGCCATAAGACCTATCTGTGTCGGTGCGACGTAAAGCCCCTAGCAAAAAAAAATAAGGTACAGCCCCAGTATTTGCCTGGTGTGGAAATGGGAAACCACAGGAAACCATCTTCAAGGCTGCCGACAGTGGAATTCGAACCCACTATCTCCCGGATGCAAGCTCACAGCCGCGCGCCCCTAGCCGCACGGCCAACTCGCCCCGTACAAAGAACTAGTGGAGTGCAAATCTCTATAGTGGTACCGAGCTCGATAGCTGCAGTCGCTTAAGTGCGGCCAGTATCCAGTATTCGGGAGATCGTGGATTCGAGCCCCACTGTCAGCAGCCCTGAAGATGGTTTTCCGTGGTTTCCCATTTTCACACCAGGCAAATGCTGGGGCTGTACTTTAATTAAGGCCACGGCCGCTTCCTTCCCAGTCCTAGCCCTTTCCTGACCCATCGTCGCCATAAGACCCATCTGTGTCGGTGCGACCTAAAGGCAATAGCAATATATATCCATAGTGGTTTCCATGGTATCAATCGAGAAAATTCAATATGGTGACAGAGCAAGATTTCAAAAGCAAGAACTAACACTCTTAGCAGATAAACCTACGGACACATTATATAGAATCCAATATGGAGGAACTTAGGGCAATAAAGTTAAGCCACACACACCCTAAAAGTAACAAAAATAGATCGTAGATTACAGGCATAACACTTGAATATCTCCATTTAAAAGAACACATTTGAAGACAATTAAATTATAAATGTCCGTACGGTTGGCAATCATGGTGATGCCACATCCTTGATCACATCGCTTCGCGTGGGTACCGCTACGTCAACCAATCTCGTGATATCACGACCGATCGCAGTCACAGTTTGTGTAGTAATACTCACGAGGTCTGAATATGAGGGCGCGCGATAATCACATTGCAGTGAAACCTTGAAATGGCTGAGCACTGTGACAGCGTAGAAAGTAACAGTTATTACCGTACTCGTGATTTTTAGATTTCAATGAAAAAATCACAGTTCGTGAAAATAAATACTGCCCATCACTAGCAAGAGAAGGGTCAAAAGACGTACTCGTTCGTAATCTCTTCTTCAGCAGAGTACTCTTTTTTCCCTTGCTTTACAGTAAGTACCCTAACTAACCGATAAAAATTAAAACAATGTACGGCGAAACTAAGTTAGGAGCATTAACAAGTCGCAACACTGCTAGCAAAGTCAGCGAGCTTTCCTTATACAGCTAATTTCTTTCTTAGTCCGTTTTCCGTCCAGGGTTGGTTTTTCTTTGAGACTCAGCGAGGGATCTTACCTCTATCGCCTGAGGGGCAGTATCCTAGAGCGTAAGACATTTAGTCTGGGATACAACTGGCGAGAAGGACAAGTATCTCTCCCAGGACGGCCTCACCTGCTATACTGAACAGGGGCCTGTGGGGGGATGGGAAGATTGGAAGGGATAGACGAGGAAGAGGGACTTATGTTAGATACAATCTTGGCATTTGCCTGGAGAAGTGGGAAACCACGGAAAACCACTTCGAGTATGACTGAGATAGGAATCGAACCCCCTCTACTCATTTGACCTTCCGAGTTTGAGTAGATCCCGTTCCAGCCTTCGTACCACTTTTTCCAATTTCGTGGCATAGCCTGGAATCGAGCCAGGGCCTCCAAAGGTGACAGCTAATCACACAAACCACTACACCATAGAGGTGAACTATAGTGCATTCTATTGACAATAATGATCATATTCTTTTAAATATTGAAAAGTCTGGAGATAATGCAGGAGAAGCAAATTATTATTCAGGAATCCGTTCTATTTGATCTTCAAATTTGAAAAATGCTAAGAGGAAAGGCAGGTGATGAGTTCTGTAAAGCAATGTCATTATCCCAGTTATTTCTGGGGTCATTGTTTTTGGCCAGGGTTTGAAGACCGGATGCTCTTCCTCACACCACGTGATTCTTGAGATGAAAATCTTGACCCAGGATCAACCGGGATTCGAACCTGGGCCACTCAGCTAATCACGCCCTTGTTGTTGTGCCGGCTTCGCGATCTGAAGGTAGCGCGCCTGCATTTCACCAGCAGGTCCCGGGCTCGATTTTTAGCCATGTCAGGGATTTTAACCTGGATCTGAGAGCCGGTGCGAAGTTCACTCAGCCTACGTGGTTACAATTGAGGAGCTACTGGTATCCGACGCTGACAGAGCGACCATGGTTCAAGAATAAGAGCCGAGAGGATTCATTGCTCTGACCATGCGTCACCGCGTGATCTGCAGGCCTTCGGGCTAAGCAGTGGTCACTTCGCCCATCAGGGCTGTAGCGCCATGGGATTTTTCGCTTTTGTTTTATTCCTGTGATAGGTGTGAGATAAAATCTGCTAACAAGAACTTCCAAAATTCCTTTTGTTATACCGCAATGCTTGCTTCATGCTTAGACGTCATTTGTAACTTAATTTTAATAATTTACTCGCCACACATTAGGCGTCAATTGCAATTTTTTTAGTCTACTTTGCCTTGAACTTGAAATGGTAGATCAAATAACTGATTGAAATGTCCGTTGTATGGGCGCCAATTTACCAAAATCGATCCCTCAAATTTAGATGGACCATGATAATTTTCTCTCCTCTCCCAGGACGTGTCCATGAGGCTGTATACTGGTATATCCGCTACGAGTCTTACCTATACAAACGGGTAGGAACTGCACCTATGTTATTCAATAACTTCTCCACACTAATTTAAAAATAAACTACATTATCTGCAGTATATATTCTGATATAACCATCATTCGTGCATCGGCACTTCTTCAACACACAATAAGTATAAAATACCCAAACACACACAATAAACATTAACAAATTCTGGAACATTCTCCAATATATTCAATAAAATGCTCCTGTGATAAAAGCATTTGAGAAATACAGCGAGAAATGTACTATCATTTGCAGCAAGACCACAGAAATATACACAGTGCCCTTCACTGGTTTTGTATATAAAAATAAGTTTCACAGTTTCACTATCAACACATGATATCCTGAGTTGAATTCATTCACATTAAAATATACCTTTTTTTATATTCACTGGTTCTATCACTTGGTTCAATTATACTTCCACTTGAGCAAACACACGCTGCCTAACCATGCCTTGGAATCTTGCCCTGGATTATAGCACAATTACTCTTGACCTCATAGTTATTGCTGTCCGTAGGTAACATATTTTCTACTTAGGTAAGTCTGAATAGAAGGTTCTGAAAGAATGCGCACGATCTCCTACAATAAGAAAATGGATGAAATACAGATATCACTAGGCTACTATGAATCAACGATAGAAGAACGATGATATTCACTGACTAGGGACTGTCAATCAGTAATGTAAATGGAATAAGTTACTGGACCGTGTCCAATCACCCCAAATACATGACTCCAATCTTCCTTCAACTCTTCATGATGTACCCTGCTAGGGCTGTGGCTGTCCAATCAGGAGAAAGAGATTTACCACGCTTAATCTCCCACGTAGTCGTCCCACGAAGCCACACCTTGAAATATGGTTGCTTAGCTTTCATACTGGCGTCATCCTTCTGGCCGAGTTGTTGACACAGACGTGACCCATAAAGTTTCCAGTGTTTCACCACGCTGTAAATAACTCCCTCCTTCCCAATGCTGCACAGGATAAATTGCGTACAAGAGCCAATATGAAGACTTACAAGCTTCCACACATTAACATGTAACTAAATTAATACACAAATAAAATCTATATAGTGCGCTATGATAAAATATAATGCACTGTAATAAATATAGTACAGAACTGTTATACATGTACTATCACAAAGGGCACCCAAAGCCAGGAATGATCAACATACGGCCCGTGGGCCGAATCCGGCCCATGTAAACGCTTCATGTGCCCCCCTAGTCGAGTTTATATAATGTACTTAAGTTTCATTTCGTGTTTTTCACAGATACAAAACAAAATAGTAAGAATTTTGTTGTAATTTACGGAGAAAGGAGATAAGAAACATAAGAAAAATCTCTGAATTATTCGTAGTTTTCTTCATGACGTGATGTTTCTTTTACCGCTCACCTCCATTGGGGTGTGCTTGAAAATAGCTGCACCACCTCGGGATGAGACACGAGTTTGCATTTTTTTTTTTAATTTTACTGGGCTGTAGGAAAGTTCTAAGATGCATAATTATTTTCACCTTGAAAGCAGGTAAGGATGTGATTTTCTCCATTCGTTTCTTGGAATTACAGCTGCAACCTTCCCCGGCGGGTGAAAGACCTGCTGCATTCCACGGGGGATTATATAGGTACAGTTATCTTGGGACATCCGCAAGAAATGGCAATTTACACCCGGGATGTGCTTTGGAAGGTTCATTGTGGTTTACTACTTTAGTGTGAACTAACGTTCTTATGAACTAATATTTACAGTCTTTTCTACGTTTGGAAATGGACATTTTCGTTCACAAATAAATTATCAAAACGACTTAAACATTCCATTCAGAGGGTGGCTGTGTCAAATCTATCTCCAGACATTTCAACACTGTCACATCAAGCGAAGACTCAGACTTCTCATTAATTGGTAAGTTTATGCGAAGTTAGAGAGTATTCTTTAATTTTCTCAGTTTGTTTTGTATTGTGTGTCATATTATTGTTCGTATTGTCTAATAGCTGTGTGAGAGGTTGGTTGGTTAATTGGTTGGTGATTGAAGAAGTGTGCACATGGGTATGTGCTAGGGAAGGACGGGGCAGGGGGTGAGAATGTGAGAATAATGTGGCCCATGGTTTGGGCGTACAGTGAGTCAGTTACCTTATTCGAGCATATGATATCCTCTTATAAACTACGGAAATTTTACGTACGTGTTCCCTTGATAGGTGTGAGATATAATCTGCAAACAAGAATTTCCAAATTTCTTTGGTTAGAGACTAATTGCAATGTGTCTACAGTCTCGTGCATGGTGACACAGGCAATTGTGTTGACTCTAGCACATCAGAGATGCTGATTTATTAATTATACTTGCAAAATAGTGACGGAGCTGTAACACCGCATGATTGAAAAGGTAGAGTACGCATCCTTCTCTTGATCGTTGAAATGGATGTTCGTGTTCTGCACTGATATTTGAAGTATTTTCTATGTTTAGAAAGGGACACTTCCGTTCACAAATAAATTATTAAAACGACTTGAACATTCCATTCTGAGGGTGGCTGTGTCAAATCTATCTCCAGACATTTCAACACTGTCACTTCAAGCGAACCCGGCAGAGGTAGTCGGATTTTTGAAGGGCGGAAAAAGTCCATTCGACACTCCATGTCGTACGATGTCGGCATGTAAAAGATCTCTGGTGGCACATTTGGTGTTTACTCGACAAAATTCATTAAATATCGGCCATAGTCGCCCAAGAGTTTCGGTTTACTCGGTCTGCCATCTAGTGGGCCTAGAGTAAAACGGAACATCGAAATTGACGAGCAGACAGGCAGATGGCGTCAAATTGAAATGTCTGCACACGGTATCTGAGGCCATACGATTATTACTATTATTATTTATTACTTCAAGCGAAGGCTTAGACATCTCACCAACTGGTATTTTTTAAATGTGTATAATGATTATTAACCCTTTAAGATTTAGGTTTCAAACATATGGAATTGGCCCCTGTTCCGAGTAATTTTTTCAAGTTTTATAATACTTATTTCTCACTACAGCCCGATTTCCAGTTGAAATTAGTCGTGTATAGATGTATAATCCTTGTGTTTTGGTCGAATATAAGTGGAACTATTGCACTCGTCAACTTCACATCTACGGTAATCTGGTCGATCTTAACATTTACCAGCGATTAAATCGAAGCCCATCTAGTTCAAGATGTTATCATTACCTAAACGTCGATTCAAACATGCAATGTATAACTTTGGCTTGAGGGAAGCATAGAGCCTCCAACATAAATTAGCATTCATTATTTTTTTTCTTACGTCGCACCGACACATATAGGTAAGGCAGTGACCGTGGCCTATTTTTAAATGATATTTATTCGTGACGTCGACCTCTAGAGATCTTTTACCACTACTTGTACCATATGATATGAACCTGCGTGTATTTGGAATTTCGGAAGTGTAGAGTGTCTAATGTGGGGAAAGGAACGTTAAGTACGACACAAATAACCAGTTCCCAGGCCAGGGATATTAATCATTTGCAATTTAAAACCTCTAACCCGTCCGCGAATCGAGACCGTGGCCTTAATTAACGTACAATCCCAGCATTTTCCTGGTGTGAAAATGGTAAGCCACTGAAAAACTAACTTCAGGGCTGCTCACAATGGCGTTCGAAACTCCTATTCCTCAATGCAAGCTAAACGGTGCGTGGCATGAACCACGTAGCGAACTCACAAGGTGCAATGGTGTTAGTCCGTCAGGCTTACATGATAACTTGTTGATGCTGATTGCCTCTGCCACGAAACATACCCGAAGACTTGAAATCCCAGAGTGATTCAATCAGACGTCTGTCGTACTCTAAGCAGGCCATATTTCATACTGTTCCCCTACTAAATCATCCAAATTTTTGGCACTATGTTTACGATCGCCCTGTATCATCCGTCTGCTGAACAAATGTTGTCATTAGAAATGCCAAGAGGTCTAAATATTCTACCATAATACTGTATACCCGATGACAATGGCGTAGTGGATAACCCTCCACCCTGAACTGATACCCCCTTATACATACTGTGCGTAGTGAATTTCACGTTCTCTGATTGCCTCATCATATAAATTAAATAGTGTAGGTCACCATACACAGCGCCATTGAAGACGGCGTTCCCCTTGCTAGTTCTCAATTTGGGACCGTGGTAGGGCAACCACGAGGCCTTTACTTGGGTCTAGCATTACTTGCCCTTACTTATGCGGAACTCGTCACTTTCATCGTTCCTAGCTACTTTCCTTGATTCAAATCTTTTTCTCTTTCGGCTATGACGGCATTAAGACTACAAAGCGAAGGGAATACTTATTCTAGCTACCCCCTTCCAAATCCCTTCCCTTTTTCTTGTCGATACTGACAAATATTCGAACAACAATATCAGAGTTAAGAAAAATTAAATCTAAAACCTGTTTCCAGTCAGTTAACCGGGTCAGGAATGGAATGAATGAAGCCCCCATCTAGCGGCGAGGATACGAATTGTGGCGGTTGCCGAAGCCTGTCGCACTCCTCTAGGGCAATGGTTGATGACTGGCAGATGAAATGAAGTTATATTGGAGAGTGTTGCTGGAATGACAGGGAAAACCGGAATACCCGGAAAAAACCTGTCCCACCTCCGTTTTGTCCACCATAAATCTCACATGGAATGACCGGGATTTGAACCACGGAATCCAGCGGTAAGAGGCCAGCGTGCTGCCGGAGCCACGGAGGCTACATCAGAATTAAGAGATTGTCATTATCAAGTTGTGTTTCCCATTGACACAATAACTACCACCACCAAAGACGATAGATACGTCTTGCTGATATCCCGTCCCATCTAAACGCGTATGACTCGGGCCGAGGGCTCTTAGGTCATGTGTCCACGGACCTTACAGCACTCCTATACAAGTCGCTTTGCTCTCACCCTCCATAGCCGGCCTACTTTCATCAACTTTTGTTTTCTTACGACTCTGACGATGTTCGGTTTGCGAGGCCGAAGGAGTCTCACACCCTTCGCGACCCTTCTGCCAGTTTTACAAGTTGCTTTACATCACACCGACACAGATAGGTAGTATGGCAACGATGGGATGGTAAAGGGCTAGGAGTGGGGAGGAAGCGGCCATGGCCTTAATAAGGTACAGCCCCGGCATTTGCCTGGAGTAAAAATGGAAAACAACAGAAAACAATTTTCAGGGCTACCGACGGTGAGATTCGGACCCACTGTCTCCCGAATGCAAGTTCACAGCCGCGTGACCCTAACCACACGGCCAACTCTTCTGTCACTAGATTCATTCATCGAAGGGTCCTTTCTTCTTCACGTCATCTTCTACCAAATTTTTCGACACGCTGGTGGGGTCTCGGGTGCGAGCTGTGTCGTGCATGTGGATTGCCACTGTTTTACGGCTGGAAGCCCGTCCTAACGCTAATCCTATTTGGAGGTATGTATTTACTTCACTATTGTATGTTTCTATGGAGATTGGTGGTGTGACATGTTATGTGTGTATGAAGAGGTGTGCATTGGGATATACAACAAACGCCTAGTCCCGGAGTCAGGGGAATTAACTGGACTCTCTTTAAATCCCCGACCCGGAGAACCGGGGACCGTTTGAACCACAGGCCTGGACGCTGACCATTCATCCCAGGAGCGGGATTCCATTTTCACATCTGATTACTGCTAAAAGTGGACGGTTGCCGAATTGTACTTCTCCCACCACCACCACTAGCAAAGGACATAACCGTGACTAACGTGTCAAGTACTGCCTTGATATTCCTCGTGTGTTGAAGAGAGAAATCAAGATATCCACTGTTAAGATGACCGCAAGTTCGACTTTGATTGCAAGGCTGAGTGGCTCAGACTGTTCACGCGGCTAGCTTTCTGAGTTCAAGTAGGCAGGTTCAATCCTGACTCAGTCCGGTGTTATTTCAAGGCGTTCAAATACGTCTGCCCCGTGTCGGTAGATCTACTGGCTCGTGAAAGAACTCCTACGGAACAAAATTTCTGGCACCTCGGCGTCTATGAAAACCCTAAAAATGGTTAGTAGGACGTAAAAACAATAACATTATTATTCGACTTTGATCTACTTTTATTCCCAATGGCGCTTTGTAAGGCTGAGACCACCACTTCGCAGTCACTCAAACCCAGACTTAATGTATTGTTGAGTTGACCGAACAATCGATCCCAGGACAAACAACTTGCCAGCTACTACACTAACCACTAAATAAAACACGGATAAAATAAAAATAATTCCGTTCTAAGGAACCAAACTCATATCTTCTCGAATGCCTCACACATTAGCTTTCAAGCCCCGATTAATCTGCTGCATGTTTGGAAAGGAGCAGTATACGAGAAGCTATCACATACAAGCATTTTTAATTCTAGACTTTACAGACTTTTGTGGTTACATCGTGTAATAAGACACAAACTGCTTCGATGATGCGCTTGTCTTAATAATAATAATAATAATAATAATGTGCCGGCAGAGTGGCTCAGACTGTGGTACTCTGACTTTTTGAATCCAAGTTAGCACATTCGGTTGCCGCTCAGTCCGGTACTGCGCTTACCCCGTATCGGTAAATTTAATACTAGGCTACTTGAAAGATATAATTCGCAACAAAATCCGGCATCTCGGCCTATCCGAAAACCACATACTACTACTATTACTACTACTACTACTACTACTACTAATAATAATAATAATAATAATAATAATAATAATAATAATAATTCTTGGGATCAGTAGTATAGGTAGTTGGATTTTTGAAGGGTAGATAAATATTAATTTAGCACTTCATGTCGTAGGTAAAAGATTTCTGGTGACAAATTCGTAGCTTAGCTGACAAAATTAATTACTACTCAGCTATATGATAGATCGCTCAACGGAGACCACTTTTGCTGCCATCTGCTAGATTCAAACGAAATGTCAAAATTAAGGGAATTTTTGGAAGCAGGGCGTAAACGCCCTTTCTTTTTAAGTCTGTATTCCGTACCCTGAAGGGCTACGACGGACCTCCTACAAAGTAATGCTCTCCCTCAGGCCGACGAGATATGTAGCGGTGATTTAAGGTGCGTAGAAGGAGTGGTGAAGGGTTAGCTCCCGTGGCCTATAAACTGATCGGTCCCAACATTTGCCTTAGTGGAAGAGGATGGGAAATCACGGAAAGCCACTCTCTGAACAGCCGTCGGCGGGAGCAGCCCACCGTGTCCCGAACGCAAAGCTCTGGAGCCACAGTCAGGTCGTGGTCACCGTTACTGCTCCGTCGGTAACGCCCTCTCTCTGGCCAGGTTTTGTTCGAATCAATTATTTTGTTATCATAGTTATTGCATGTCAATTAGGCCTTACCTAATGCGTCGAATGTTTAAGTTGTAGTCTTCTGAGGTTGCTTGACAAGGTAGCTCCCTACCAGTGAGAAACTTCAATGAGATGCTTCCCTAAGTTCGAGTTCATTTCCAATATATTTCAGATTATACAGCGCTGTAACCTTGTTTTTCCTCCTCCGCTACGTTATACACATATCCAAACTTACACCCTGGTTTATAAAAAGTGTATATGTCACAAAGCGTTAACAACGTGTAGTGCGTTATGACAAAAACTGAACTGTTAACATTGTTTTCATCGATCTAACTCGTAACATATTGCTCGATTAGGATGCAAGAGGGATTGGTCAGGCACAATCTGGACACAATAGTTTCAAAACAAATACAGTATGGGAAACCGATAAGAGTATTTTGTTCCGTTAACCCATAATAATAATAATAATAATAATAATAATAATAATAATAATAATAATAATAATAATAATAATAATAATAATAATAATAATAATAATAATAATAATAATAATTTGGTGTGGCTGTTACAAATCTGGTGTATCCTATGGAAGGCACATTCGCTGATGAAGTTGGCTGGCATCTGTCGTGTTCGGCAAACAACGTGTCATTCTGGTAGAGGATAGTGTTGTTTGTGATGTGTGAGTCTGGAAGAGTTTGGGGTCGGCACTAATACTCAATTCGCGAGCCAAGGGAATTAACAGTTTGAGGTTAAAATCCTTCGATCCGGTCGGAATTCGAGCACGGAGACCCAAGGACCGACGATCAAGACGCTGACTTCTACTCATTCACGGAGATGGGCATCTCGAAAATGATATTGATTCTTTTCCGCGTATCTTTGTTTTGTAAGATGAAGGGTTCGAGCCTAGTTTAAGTCAGTGTTCAAATGTGACAGTTCCTTGTCCTTGGTCTCCTCTGAGACATATTTCTGATATTGCGGCGTCTATCAAAACCATTCACAGTAGTTAGAACTTAACGTTTATCGAATTACATTATTATTCCGGCTGACTTGTTCAGCTTTGAAGCCTTTAAATCGGAGGATTCCCACTTCGATTCCCGGCCGGGTAGGATATATCAATCACATCTAGTTAATTTGTCTAACACGGGGACTGGGTATATTCATTTGTCCCAACACACTTCTAATCATATGCACAAACACAACACCACAGGAACGTAATTATACTGTAGTAAATAATGCATCCTTTCACATTAGGTAGGTGTCAGGAAGGGCATCCGGTGGTAAAACATAGCCAAATCCACATATGCTACACAATTCGCACCCGTGACTACATCAGGCTTTGGAAAAAGTGGCAGATTATTATTATTATTATTATTATTATTATTATTATTATTATTATTATTATTATTATTATTATTATTATTATTATTATTAAGTCATGGTAACATAAAATTGATCCTCCTTCAGCTGGTGAATAATAATAAAAATATTAATAATAATTTCCATTAGGCCTATAAATTATGAAGTCATGCACACTATAAAACTTCAAAAGAATTGTAAAGCGACAGGTTCAGATGGAGTTTATGCTGAAGTTCTGAAAGTAATAATGGAACAGGAAACTGCTGGCCTCGATATCCTAACATCGTTATTCAATAAGTATATATCTCAGGGGAGATACCATCTGACTGGCTGAAATCAAAATTAATACCCCTCCCGATGAAATTCAACTCGTCTCAGTGCATTTATTATCGTATGATTAGTTTGATGTCTCGTGTAATTAAAATATTCGTGTGAATGGCACTGGAATATAAAGAAAATGTGAATCTCACGAGGTACATAATCAGTTTGGTTTCCGAAATGGTGTTAGTCAATGTGAGATATTTTTCTCATTGAGTGTACGGATGCAGAGATGCAGGATGTGAATGTTGATGGCTATGCTTGTTTCATAGCTTACAAAAAAAAATAATCTTCAGCCATGAAAAACTGATACAGTTTGTGAGATCAACCACTGACCTGCACCATAAAGAACTATGCATAATGGAATCAGGTTGCAAATATTAAAACAGATCGAGAAACTCCATAAATGGCTTCAATCATAAAAGGTGTCCGTCAGGGTTGTGTGTTGTCACTTATTTTGTTTAATATTTATTCTGAGGCGATCTTTAAGGAAACGCTGACAGAATGTAGCGGGGTCAAGATAAATGGCAAAGTTATTAACAACATCAGGTATGCGGATGACACTGTTGTCACAGCAGATGAGTTACCAGCCCTTCAATGCATGATAAATCGCTTGGTTCGGCGTAGTGAAGAGTTCTTCTTGTGTGTTAAACCTTCAAAACAAAAACGAGACGAACAGCTCGATAAGCGGCATATTCAGAGCAGTCAGTGGAGAGATACCTTGAAATGGCATTAGTAGATGAATAAGCTATAGTGGAGTTTTTAAAAGTAGGAAAGAGTTTGAATTCAAGAGTACAGAGTGGGGAAAATACTTGTTTATAAGAAGTGGAATTAGGGATTGGAATAATTTACCAAGGAAAATGTTCGATAAATCGGCAGTGCATTTGATCACAGCTGGAACAATGCTCTTGAAATTAGGTCTCGGATCGAACAGGCGTGGACTGCATTCAAGAGAATGAGCGAACTTCTCTGTAACAGTCTCCGTCTCTGTTTACTTCGTTGTTATGTATTTTATGTCTTACTTTATGGTGCCGAAACTTGGACCCTAACAGAGAACACCACCAAAAATCTTCGATCCTTTGAGATGTGGTGCTCCCGACGTCTGCTCAGAATATCATGGGTTTACAAAATGCATAACACTGAAGTACTCCATCTCCTTAACAAAGAGCTAGAGGTCATGCAGAGCATCGAAAAGAAGAAACTTGAGTATTTTGACCGCATCGTTCGAAATTATTAATATAGACTCTTTCAGCTTATCTTACAACGTAGAACTGAAGTAAGAAGTAGTGGAGGAAGGAGAAAATTTTGACTGCGGAATCTTTGAGAATGGTGTGGATTCAGTGCCTCTACCCCGAGTTGCTTGAGAACAATAACCAGATTACCCTTATGACAGCCGACGTCCAATGAGGACAATGTACAAGGAGAAGAAGAAGAAGCTAGTTGCTTTACGTCGCACCGACACAGATAGGTCTTTTGGCGACGATGGGACAGGGAGGGGCTAGGAGTGGGAAGGAAGCGGCCGTGGCCTTAATTAAGGTACAGCTCCAGCATTTGCCTGGTGTGAAAATGGGAAACCACGGAAAACCATTTTCAGGGCTGCCGACAGTGGGGTTCGAAGCTACTGTCTCCCGAATACTGGATACTGGCCGCACTTAAGTGACTGCAGCTATCGAGCTATCGAGAAGAAGAAACCAATTATAGGGAATCTGCCACATGGACAGATGAAGACCAGGGGTGATTGGTGATTGATGACGTTAGTGTTCTCTAAAAAGACAATTCGAGCAAATCTTCATAATAAAAGTTAATATAATATATCAATGACAATATTGGGCAAAGGAAAGGCAGAAATGTAAAAATGCTTAAGGCTCCTAAACCCAACACCCCCAGAATTGAAATAACTGATAGTAGGATATCGGACAGGAAATAAAAACCTATTCTGGCAGAACTAAGGGGGAGCAATATTAGACACGGATAGTGGTCTCGTGAATATCACAAATGCCTCACAACTGAAAAAGAATCACCTAAATGTCAGTCTATGGAAACAAAATTGTCATGCACGACATCAAAAAGAAGAAACTTGAGAATTTTAGCCACATCGTTCGAAATAATAAATATAGACCCTTTCAGCTTATCTTACAACATAAAATTGAAGGAAGAAGAAGTATTAATTCTGCAAAGTTTCCTGATAATTATTCATTTCATAATAATGATTATCTAAATTTTTTGACTTTGTTTTCTGTCAGTCAGTTTGTGTTCCTAAAATTGGAAATTCGCTGGACGTATTTCAATCAAACACCAGAGTGGGAATCTACTCGAGCATTTTCAGGTGCCTATGACTTCAAGGCCATCACATGGAGCAATCTCCCTCAATCAGGGTACAGGGAAAACCATGTACAGTATAGGGAACGAAAGGGAAGCAAGAGAAGTGGTGAATTTAGCGGAGAAGTTGTAGATAGGTGAGCTAATGTCTTAGGAGAAGGAAAATGAGGACCAAGAGTTCTCATCAGGGAGTTGAGTTCAGGAGAGGTACCGTATCACTGCATGAAGAACAGCAGAGGGGACAATGGGGAGCAGTGAAATATTACAGAGGAGGGGCGAAGCAAGAGTAAAGGGAACAGTAGGAGAGGGAATTGTAGAGTAGAGGATAGGAAGTGGGAGGTAGAAAAGGGTCGTGAGAGGAAGGGAAGGTAGGAGAAAGTTGGTTCTGCAGCCGTCAGGAAAGTTAAGGCAGTAGAGGATGTAATGAGCGGGTGGGTTTGAGGCTCTATTGTTCGGCATGCGGGGAAAGTGTGTGCAGGAAAGGGAACTAGGGTAGATTGTTATCCAGGAATTAGAAAAGTATAAGAAAAGGAGGACAGTAGGGACAAGGTGGTAATTCTCCACGTTGGCGCAAGCAAAACAAGATGGCGAGGTGTGGTATCTGGAGACGTTTAAGGAAGCGGAGACTGTTATCAGCGGGACATTGTGTAGGAGAGATACTGACTGGAGGGGGATCATATAAGTATTTAAATGAGGCTATGGAGTCGGTATGTGAGAAAGTTATTTGCTTTACATCCCACTAACACTTTACGGTTTTCGGAGATGCCGAGGTACCGGAATTTAGTCCCGCAGGAGTTATTTTAGGTGCCAGTAAATCTACCGACAAGAGGCTGACGTATTTGAGCACCTTCAAATACTACCGGACTCAGCAAGGATCGAACCTGCCACGTTGGGTTCAGAACGCCAGCGCCTCAACCGTCTGAGCCACTCATCGGGCATGTGAGAAAGTGGGGACGAGATTTGGATATCGTAATGGGAGGGTAGGAGATAGGAATCTACGCTCAAAGGCCTTCTCTTGTACCGCAATGGTAAGTTAGGTTGGAGGACTTGGTTACAAGAGTAATAGGAAGATACATTCAGGGACATGGGGCGGACTGGTGAGCCGTACTGAGAGTAAAGAGAGCTGGAACTCAAGTAAGGTTGACATACAGATGTTGTTAAACTGCAGAAGTATTGAACAGAAAGGAATAGAATTAAGTTAATAGGTAATTATTTACCAGATAATGTAATAATAGGATTTAAATCAGGGCTAAGAAGTGATTTTTTTTCAAGTTGTTGTACGTCGCACCGACACAGATACGTCATAAGGCTACGATAGGACAGGAACGAGCTAGGAGTGGAAAGGAAGCGGCCGTGGCCTTAATTAAGGTACAGTCCCAGCATTAGCCTGGTGTGAAAATGGGAAACCGCGGAAAACCATCTTCAGGGCTACTGACAATGGGGTTTGAATACTGGAATACTGGATACTGGCCGCACTTAAGCGACTGCAGCTATCGATCTCGGTGAGAAGTGATGCTATGGATACGGAAATTGTCTCACTGAACTGGAGTGTTTATCTTGGAGACAGGATGGGCAATATAATCATACTCGTGAAAGGGGAATTTGTAAGCTACTAACAAGTTATGAATGAGAAAAATGAAATTTTAGGCGTAAGGCTCATCTCTGAAGATAATGGACAACTTGATGTTTTGGGGTGAACACACCTGGAAAGGGTGATGCGGAATTATTTGATATAATGAAGGGGAATGACACAGAAAGGAATGTCCTTGTAACTGGTGATGGCATTTTACCAAATGTTAAGTGGGAAGGTAATGTGAATGAAAGAAGACCAACAAATGGTAAATAGGTTAATCTGGAAGGTCATCAGAATCAGAAAGTGATGGGCCCATTTAAAGGGGAACATATTCTAGAAGTGATGCTGATAACGAGATTGAACTCTACAGATAAACAGAAGCTATTTTTTGTCTAAGTTAAAAATAAATGTGGTAGAAGCGAAGTTCGTAAAAGTAGGACTATTGGATGATAGCAGAGGCAAGGGGGAGTTAAAAATAGAAGTAATTATGATCAGTGCAAAATAGTAAATAAAAATATAAGCAGCCATGGGATGGGTTTAATTCAGTTATTGAGGACTGAGAAATCCAATGCCTTTAACGGTGCTAGGGAATGGTAAAGACCCATTATATTATGAAAGAGAAATAAAGTGATTAAGAAAGAGGTGCAGTTTAAAAAGAAATAGAGATATGAATGGTTGTGGAAGTAGTGAGAGACTGAAAGAACGTTGCTTTGCCTCTTCTGCTGACACTCATCTCTGTTACATGGCATTACTGTTACTTTTACATAAACTAACTTGTCAAGGATGGGTACACAATAGCTGGTTAAATAAACCGGCCTAAAAATAATTTACATGTTGTAGGCTACCTGAAGAGTATCCTCATCGTGGCCCTCGCAGAATCTGTATTACTATGATCGTTGACAAGAATGGCTTGCTCGTAACTGCTGTCAGCACCTGCATCTAGGACGTGTGGTGCATAACTAGAACACTTGACAGGACCAAATGTATGTCCTGGATTCTTTTCGGCAGATGCAGCTGCTACACAAGATTGTTTCCATCATCCGTACCAATCAGTCTTTTGTCTTATACCTTTTGCTGCTTCGATTTAAGTGTTTAGATTGCGTCACGTAGTCCCCTCTGACATAACGTATACATGAGCCCCTACACCCACGAAGTTATTGTTGTTCTTTCAGCAGATTCTGCGAACGTCATCTGCTATGATTCTGGAGTGATCATAGAAGCTCCCCACCCGGTGTTCTTGGGTTCGATTCGTATCTCTGGCTTGCATTGCCAATGTTAAAAGTGCCAAATTGATGTTCCCGGTTATTCGAAACGTTTGCTTCTAGGACTTTAAATGATTAGGCTGGTGCATAAGCCCGTAGCATTTTAGCTGTGACAAGACGTGTTAATATTATTACACACTTAAACGTTGCACATTTGGCGTAATGGGATGCAATGGAATATAAACTACTAAGTAGAGTGATTAATCTTAAACAACGGTAATATTATGTCCTGCTGTATGAACGACGTCCTCCAAACCTGGGGCAATATTTCAGTTTCACGCCTGAAGGAAACTGCTCGTTTCGCGTTAACAAAAATGTCGACAAGCCTAGTTTGAAGACCATTTTCATCACAAAAAGAGCATCTTCGCATATTCTCGTATAAAGAATGGAAGAGGTGAAAATCGAAGGTGTCAAGATTGAGTGAAACGGGGGTTGTGCGAGAACTTCTCAACCAAGCTCCTGGATAACTGCTTTTGTAACGTTGGTGGCATGCGAGCGTGCATCATCGTGCAATTACAACATTTGTTGAATTTCCTAGTCGCTTTTCTTGCATGGCGGCCGCAAGGCGTTTCTGTTGTTAACAATAAACGACAACAGTAACGTTTACATTCCTAGGAAGCAACTCCCAGAACTCGATACCCTCCGTTGGTCTTCCCGAAAGTTGACTGCCTTCCAGGTCAAAGTCGCCCCGTTTAAAACGATTTAACCACATAACTGACCGCGTAACACCTCATAATATGTAAGTCTTCAGGCTTTGCAGGGGTCGCTTGATAGGCCATGGCCTGTTGCGCCATAGGATTGGTTTGGTTTTTCATACTGTACTCTCCCCATACACAATGCAAATAGTTCGAATCACCTTAGCTACATTTGCTCCTTTGTTAAACTCGAAGAGAAGAATATGTCGGAAATTTTCGTTTTTCACCACTTCGACCTTTCTTCTAACACTTCACGTTCTTCAGAGCAGCACATTTAAAGCGTATCCATAAGCAAAAGAATAGCACTCCAAATGGCAACTGATCAAGCTGCCATCTCTCTCAATGGTGCCAATTTACAACCAAACGCTACAAACATTAGCATCAACCCAATAAGCGAGCTGTTTTAGGTATCTCCTGTAAATTCACTGTTCCAGAGTTAAATAATTGATTCATAATTTGAACAATATGAATTATCCCTTTTACTTAAAACCATTTTGGATGGACTTTCTTAAATCTCTGTAATTCAGACAATGAGAAATAATTTAATACAATTTTAGCTCATTGTAAGAACTTGATGAAAATCTAAATATATATTATCCATCAAGTAGTCTGACAGGCAGAGGTAATATCATTTTTAAAATTTGTAATACAAGAAGCTATGTTCAAATTAAATCGTTACGATTACTCGTACAATGAAGTACTTCATTGCTAACCAATGCTGCAAACTAGGCAGTCATACAATTTTGTTACAATAATACTAACAACGTAAAATATTAACTCTTCAAATGAGTGTAAACCAAAGCCTTCTGTACGAGTCAACTTAGAAAATGTTTCAATGCCAGTACAGTACAGTACGTAAAATGGAATCATCTATATAGATAAAATCGTAACGACCGTGTGTCTGTACATTGACTGTTTTGGCGAAATTTTCCTACACTTATCAGTTTCAGGTGTAATAATGACCATCTAATATTTTTTAGCTTTGGTGTCTGTTTGTTAGTTTGTTCGTCTGAGTTCTTATAACTTGAAAACTACAGGACATATTTCCACCAAACTTGATATTTAGAATCCACCTGTCCTTGAATACATAAATTTACTGGGGGTTTATTCGAAACCGAAGCCATGATTTTGCACTCCCACAAAATATGCATATCCAAAATTAAAGTAAATCTACCATCCTTAAAGGAAATCAATTTCTAAAACTTTTCTCATACGCACCATTTCGATAGGCCTAGGAGGATTAATATGGGAGATATCATTAACGGACGGTTTCTCAGCACAAGTCCCAACGGACTTACCTCAAAAGTGGGTGCATGTAAAGCGTATTTCTTTTAACTTGAAATCTACTGAAGATATTTCAACTGAGTTTCACATTTAGCATCCATATGTGTAAAGGTAGGAATTCCTGGAATGGACTGGAATTTTATAAGAAACCGAAACAGTGATTTTACTCTCCCACAATATACACAAGACGAACCTGACTGGACCTTTTATCTCATGTGCATTTTTCCGACAGGAGGATTAATAAGGGAGATATCATGAACGGTCGGTTTTGCAGGCTAAGTCCAGCGGACATAGCCCAAAAGGTGTTGTACGTGGAACAGATTCCTCATCTACGTATATAAAGTTCGGCTCCATGGGTAAATGGTTAGCGTGCTGGTCTTTGGTCACAGAGGTCCCGGGTTCGATTTCCGGCAGGGTCGGGAATTTTAACCATAATTGGTTAATTTCACGTGCACTGGGGCTGGGTATATGTGTCGTCTTCATCATCATTTCATCCTCATCACGACGCGCAGGTCGCCTACGGGAGTCAAATCAAAGGACCTGCACGTGGCGAGCCGAACATGTCTTCGGATACTCCCGGCACTAAAAGCCATACGCCATTTCATTACGCATATAAATAAAATCGTAACGACCGTGTGTCTGTACATTGACTATTTTGGCGAAATTTTCGTACAGCTGTCCATTTAAGGGGTGAAGACCATCTGCATATTTTTATATTTAGTTTCCTGAAAGACCTAATTTTTGCCCTCCCCCAAAATTAAGATTGCGGCACAATCTGTCAGACGAGCCAGAAAATTTAAATGGGGAGTGGCTTCTGTATTTAGAGAGTTATATATTAGATCAATTGATGTAAGGTCCATATTTTTGGTAAGTATATTGGTAAAATATGGATCTCTAATCGACGAAATTATTAAAATTACGGTAATTAATAATACGGTTCGTCTTGTGTATATTGTGGGAGAGTAAAATCACTGTTTCGGTTTCTTATAAAATCACAGTCCATTCCAGGAATTTGAAATAGTATGGACCTTAAAACCTACCTTTACACATATGGATGCTAAATGTGAAATTTGGTTGAAATATCTTCAGTAGATTTCAAGTTAAAAGAAATACGCTTCACCTGCACCCACATTTGAGTTAAGTCCATTGGGACTTGTGCTGAGAAACCGTCCGTTAATGATATCTCCCACATTAATCCTCCTAGGCCTATCGAAATGATGCGTATGAGAAAAGTTTTAGAAATTGATTTCCTTTAAGGATGGTAGATTTACATTAATTTTGGATGTGGATATTTTGTGGGAGTGCAAAATCCATACTTCAACTCCCAGCGAATGGCGTACGGATCACGGCATTCCTTTCCCAGTCCTAATATTAGCTTACGCCTGTAGCTATTTCTTAATGAGACAATAATAATAATAATAATAATAATAATAATAATAATAATAATAATAATAATAATAATATGGTTTCAGCCACTTTGTGCAGGCACTTTAATTTGACACTATTTGTCTGCCTGCTCGTCAATTTCGACGTTTCGTTTTACTCTAGGCCTACTAGATGGCATCTGTCTCTCGGCATAGGCCAGAGGAAAATGCAGCTTCCTTTTCAAGTCTCACAAACAAACCCTTTCAAATGTAAGTCTCCGATCTGTTTGAGATATGGTACGACGACTTCAGTACAAATATTTTATTCAGCCATATCAAAATTAGACACCCAATCGTATATTTAGTACCTGTTTTGGGATGTCATAATTTGC
The DNA here is from genome assembly GCF_040414725.1 of Anabrus simplex. NCBI lineage: Eukaryota > Metazoa > Arthropoda > Insecta > Orthoptera > Tettigoniidae > Anabrus > Anabrus simplex. The sequence continues at coordinate 386,547,980 of NC_090267.1, read as the reverse complement.
TCATTTGAGCACCGCAGAGACCGGATTGAGCGGCAGTATACAGGTAGAGGCGGCGTAGCTGCTCCGGTCAATTCATGTTCATCTGCCACATTCTCACTCTTTTTCTCTTGCATACGCACTGCTTTCCCAGCATGGCAATCGCTGCCACTCCATGAGGTGCGTTCCTCAATGCAATACTCTCCAGTATTCGTGGAAATACTCCACCTTTAATGACCATATGGCGTGAACTAGACGTGTTAATTGCAATGAGTAATTAGTTGTTATATAAATGTTATATAATTTATAATGTTTATGTGAAATTGACATGCCGTTCTGTTTTTCCGTGAGTAATTATGGTTCCTTTTAGCTATGAACCTATATCACAATTAACGTCCGCATCCTGCTATCTGATGGCTAGAACAGTGTTCAAAGCTTAGTGGCATTATTTGCCAAAGAAGACAGTTAGGGAACCGCAATAAATAAAGCAGAGGCTGATCTGGCTTTTGAGATATACAGTAAGTTTTATGCGCATTTTCGTTTATCAAATAAAAGGGGAAAAGACTTCGTGTTAATTTATTTATTTATTTACTACCATGTGCCCGCGACTTCACCCGTATTTATTAATTCAACCGCGTTAAATGTTTCTAAACCGTTTAATCAAAAGCAAAAGAAAAACTATATGTATTAATAGAAATCGTTTTCACTTCTAATATAGGTTGTTTTCTATTATTTTAATATTTCACCCCCTTTCCACCCCCCGTCCTTATGGGTGTCTTACCCTACATTTTTGTTTCCCAAACAGTAAATCATATGAGTATCATGTTTGGTTGAGAGCTATGCAGGAACATGCACACGTACATCCATGATCTCGGTCATTTTGGACATTCCTTTCACCCCTTCTAATCCCCATCCTTATTGGGAATGAACTTTGGCTCAAATGGCATTCAGAGTGTCACAGTTCATCTCAGCTACCCCAAAGACTATGAATTCGCTACTAATATCGTTCATTTTTCGGATTTTTGCATTTCACCCCTTCCTTGTCCGGCTCCATGGCTAAATGGTTAGCGTGCTGGCCTTTGGCCGCAGGGGTCCCGGGTTCGATTCCCGGCAGGGTCGGGAATTTTAACCATAATTGGTTAATCTCGCTGGCAACTGGGCCGGGTGTATGTGTCGTCTTCATCATCATTTCATCCTCATCACGACGCGCAGGTCGCCTACGGGAATCAAATTAAAAGACCTGCATTTGGCGACCCGAACATGTACTCGGACATTCCCGGCACTAAAAGCCATACGCCATTTCATTTTTACCCCTTCCTTTAGAGGTGCTAGGAGTTTCTCGCCTCTACAGTAACTTTTCCGGATAGAAAGTTATATGTGTATCTAGTTTAGTTGAGAGCTATGGTCAAACACACACACACATTCACCCGTAATCTCTGTCATTTTGTGCATTTTCTTTCTTCACACCTTCTCACCCCGCGCTATGTCATGAGGACTTGGCTTGGACTTTTCACTTTTATATACCATATATCAAAGAAGAGGAAGAATAATAATAATAATACGAGTTTTAAGAAATCATAATCTTCACCTACTATTTGTTAGGCAACCCACTGATCAGACTTGTAATGCGATTTACTTACCTTCCATTATTTTTTTTTAAACCATTCTCATATCTTATGCCGAGTCCCCATCCGATTTCGTTCAAGTCACTTCCTAAACCCTCCCAGGAGTAATAAGAAAAATTTGTGACATTTTCAGCCAGATCGCTCCAGTAGTTCTTGAGTCCATTCGAAACATACATACAAACATTTATTTATTTATTTATTTATTTATTTATTTATTTATTTATTTATTTATTTATTTATTTATTTATTTGAGGACTTACACTTGCACGCAGAACCGCACAGTCCCATTCAGCGCACTGAGTCGCAGCGATTGCCGAGGAAGAGGGGATGAATGGGTGTGCAAGAGAGAAAGAGTGAGAGCGTGGCACATGAACTGGTCAGCCGCGTCGCCTCTACCTGCTTCCCGCCGCTCACTCTTGTCTAAGCGGTGCTCAAATGAGCGAACTTTGACATACTAAAACAGGTGATATATATACAATTGGGTATCAGATTTTGATATGGGTGAATAAAACTTTCCTACTGAAGTCGTGGTACCAAATCTCAATCAGATCGGAGACTTGCAGATGAAAGGATATCCTTGTCAGTGTCATGTGTAGGGTGCATTAGTTAATGGTGCTAAGTGCCGAAATTGAAAGGAAACTATGTGCCTCCGTCCATGTAAATGTTTATACAGCTGGTAAGAGATAGCGCTGAGTGAACGTACCGGTAGCTCTTGCAGAGCTAATACAACAAAGTACGATCGGTATTTTTGTCGTATCTTTCTGTGTATCTCGCTCTGGGCATAACAAAGAATATGGTGTATGCATTTAAGACGGGTCATGACATTTCTTCAACTTAGTGATGTCAGCGAAAACTGTTTGAGAAGAATGAATGTGTAACCCTGCTTTGAACGCAACACCGAGCAAAAATGATCTAGCTTTACTGTAGTAGAAATTTGACTGGAACCTGCTCAAACTATACAGCAAGGGTGTCATAAAAATGTTCATTTCAGGCAACATGACTTATGGAATTGCTGGTGGTTTAACGTCGCACTAACAGTTCGAAGGTTTTCGGCGACGCAAGGATGGGCAAGGGCTAGGACTGGGAAGCTAGCCGCCATGGTCCTAATTGAGGTACAGCCCCACCATTTGTCTGGTGTGAAAAGAGGAAACCACGGACAATCGTTTTCAGGGCTGATGACGTTAGGATTCGAGCTCACCATCTCACGACCCTAACTGCGCGGCTGACATACTCGGTATTATCGAATTGTTTCTGGGCTCCACAGTTACTACCAGAGATAAAATCGGACAAGTCACATAGTTTCAATCATGGGAATTCTCCAAAATTTCTCTCCTGTAATTGTTCAAACAGTGTAAGTTCCAGTTTAAAAGCGCTAATTCTGCCCCACAAAGCCCTAATCACCATAACTTTTCCTTGCAAAGAAACATTTAAATTTATTAAATGACTTTCAATGTCTGTTAAGAAGGCAAGGCCAGCAACTCATCGCCACAATTAGAGGAAGGGAGGACAGAGCAAGTCTGACCTGGGCAACATAGGGCTGCGTCAGAGGTCGCTAGCCCTCACACTCTGAATTAGAACAGCCTACCTTAAGAGATAGCGTGACAGTAAGTAGCCTACATGTTAGCCGAAGGTTGCGTTTTCTTTGGGTCATTAGTCCATAGACTGGTTTGATGCACCTCTCCATGCCATCTTATCCTGTGATAACCTTTTCATTTCTACCAAACTAGTACATCCTACATCCACTCGAATCTGGTTGTCATATTCATACCTTGGTCTACCCCTACCGTTTATGCCGCCTACACTTTCCTCAAAAGCTAACCGAACAAGTTCTTGGTGTCGTAAGATGTGTCGTATAATTCTATCTCTTCTTCTCGTCAATTTTCGTCAAATCATTCTCCTCTCACCAATTCGATTCAGTATCTCTTCATTCGTGATTCGATTTACCCATGTCACCTTCAGCATTCTTCTGTAACACCCAATTTCAAAATCTTTTATTCTCTTTCTTTCTGAACTACTTATCGTCCATGTTTCACTTCCAGACAATGTCATGCTCCAGGCGGAAATGCTTGAAAATATATATTTCCTATATCAATGTTCGAAGTGAGGAAATTTCTTTTCTTAAGAAAGGCCTTTGCCTTCTGCCATTTCTTGATGGATACAGTAATTTTGTATCCATCTCTTAGCACAGGCCAGAGTAAAGTGTAGCTTCCACCGAAGTCCCAGTCTCATCCATGGCTGTGACAATATGGAAGCTGCTGGGGTATGGGTGGTGCTGAGTAATGACATCTGAGTGTTATGAAAGGTGTTGCTCATAGGGTCAGTCGTGCTGCAATAACACTTTCTGACTCAGTGAGGAAAGCAATGGCAAACTACCTCACTCCTCGTCTTGCCTAGTACGCGTCATTTTGGTGCTGCCATTGGTTTTTGCGGTTTCCTTATAACCGCATAACTTTTGGTGGTGCTATTTGAGGATCCAACCAGCCTCTGGGCTAATTTCGTGTGGCTATTTCTAGCCGAGTGCAGCCCTTGTAAGGCAGACCCTCCGATGAGGGTGGGCGGCATCTGCCATGTGTAGGTAACTGCGTGTTATTGTAGTGGAGGATAGTGGTATGTGTGGTGTGTGAGTTGCAGGGATGTTGGGGACAGCACAAACACCCAGCCCCCGGGCCATTGGAATTTAACCAATTAGGGTTAATATCCCCGACCCGGCCAGGAATCGAACCCGGGACCCTCTGAACCGAAGGCCAGTACGTTGACCATTCAGCCAACGAGTCGGACAGCCTCTGGGCTGATGACTTAACAGACAGACAAGAAAGGCCTTCCTTGCTTGTGCTAACCAGAATTTTATGTCCTCCTTACCTCTGCCATAGTTTTGTTATTTTACTACCCAAATAACAATATTCATCTACTTCCTTTAAAACTTAATTTCCTAATCTAACATTTCCTGCATCACCTAACTTTGTTGGACTGCGCTCCATTACATTTGTTTTGGATTTATTTATATTCATCTTGCACTCTTTCCCCAAAGCTCTGTCCATACCATTCAGCATTTTTCAGATCTTCTGCAGTCTCAGATAAAGATTAGGATTGAAAAAAAACGTACAACCTGTTTTCCAGTCTTTGACCGGGTCAGGGATGTAATGAATGAACCATATGCCCTATATAGGCTATTAGTACAATGGGATCGCCACTCCCAAAGTTATTTATGAATGATTGATAAATGCTCGCCTCTGTGGTGTAGTGGTTAGCGTGATTAGCTGTCACCTCTGGAGGCCCGGGTTCGATTCCCGGCTCTGCCACGAAAATTTGAAAAGTGGTACGAGGGCTGGAACGGGGTCCACTCAGCCTCGGGAGGTCAACTGAGTAGAGGTGGGTTCGATTCCCACCTCAACCATCCTGGAAGTGGTTTTCCGTTGTTTCCCACTTCTCCTCCAGGCGAATGCCGGGATGGTACCTAACTTAAGGCCACGGCCGCTTCCTTCCCTCTTCCTTGCCTATCCCTTCCAATCTTCCCATCCCTCCACAAGGCCCCTGTTCAGCATAGCAGGTGAGGCCGCCTGGGCGAGGTACTGGTCATACTCCCCAGTTGTATCCCCCGACCAAGAGTCTGAATCTCCAGGACACTGCCCTTGAGGCGGTAGAGGTGGGATCCCTCGCTAAGTCCGAGGGAAAAACCGACCCTGGAGGGTAAACAGATGATGATGATGATGATGATAAATGCTATGAAATGAGAATGGAGAGTGTTGCTGGAATTCAAGATGACAGGGAAAACCGAAGTACCCGGAGAGAAATCTGTCCCGCCTCCGCTTTGTCCATCACAAATCTCACATGGAGTGAGCGGGATTTGAACCACGGTATCCAGCGGTGAGAGGCTGAGCGCTGCCGTCTCAGTCACGGAGGCTCTCAAAGATTAGAATTACCTGACGTAAATCCCTCTAATAATTTCTGTTTGTAAGTTTACAATCCAGCAGAAAGTATCGTTATGAGATGGGAATTATTATCGTGCAGTAGGCTATTTCAGTCAATCCCTGTTGCTATATTACCAGCTCGTATTGATGGAAACACTGATTTCAATAACACGTGGCCAGGAAGTGAACAGTGAGTGCAGTAGCTTGCAGGTAGAATTAGTAAGCATTCACTTTTCAGCCTGATGACGTTGCTTTGCTGCCCGTCATTCCACCAGTGATTCAAGCTGCCAATCATACATCAAACAGGAATTACAAATACAGTTCAAAGAGATTCAGTCGAAGCAAACATTGTTTCCCCATTTCATTTTCAGAAGCATCAAACAAGGGTCCGTTATGGATGCCAAAGCTTGTAATTACATGAAGTAGTACATCCAACTCGTGTTTTCTCGCTCTCTTTTTATATGTCGTAGAATGTTAAAAAACAAATAGGTTTTAAAACACTTGTAAGGGAGTTGTTTGAGATAGACCACACCGACAATTCGGTAAGATGATTAATTAGGATATCATAAACAGAATGTTTACAGTCATTCTGCCGTAAATCCATCAAAATCTAAAGCTATTATTGTTGGGCAGACGAAACAAATCAGTGCGGCAAAAAGCAAAAACATTCCTCCACTAACTTTATCTGGTAAAATTATTCCGTACGAAAACTCGGTAAGAAATCTTGGTGTAATTATAAACGAGAATCTTAACTGGGGAGAGCACATTACAAATATCTGTAGAAAAGTGTATGCGTCCCTTCACCCACTAAAATATCATCAAAATATGCTGCCACTAAACATGAGAATTAGGCTTATAAATACTCTTATCCTCCCTATATTTTCCTACTGTGACGTAGTACTAAGTGATGCCACGAGAGAACAACTAAACAGATTACAACGTGCTATGCACTCGTGTATTAGATTTATATTTTCCTTACGCTATGATGTTCATGTTACCCCTTATTATCGACAACTTTTCCTTCTAAAATTTGATCAATATAGAAACCTCCAGGTGGCAGGATTAATCTTTCGAGTATTAAAAGAGAATATCCCATACTACTTATCTTCACAACTCAATTTCCTATCCTCTTTCCACCAGCATAACACACGCTCCGGCAGTACACTTGCTATCCCTCTCAGCAGGTCAGCAGCATTTAGCCGTTCCTTTGTTGCAAGTGAGCTAGAATATGGAATTCTCTCCCCCACAACATTAGAGCCATAAAATCCTTAAATTCCTTCAAGTTGTCTTGCCGTGAGTATCTCCTCCATGTGTGCCGCCAGGCTGAATGAATCTGGTAGAGTGAATATGTGTATGAATGTACGTTTACTTTGCTTATGGTATTTTGTGTCATTCAACTTTAATTTGTAACGATAGTTTTAAGACATGACTAAGAATATTTATAGAGTTTATGTTATTTTGTTTCGCCACTACAAATAAAGGCAAATATAATAATAATATAATATATAAAACGCTATGTACGTACTTAAGAATGATATCAATTAGGCGCTGCAGTTTTAAAAAGAACGCGCTGTGCCGAAGAAATATATTGCAATGAAACTTCAGGGCTGCCGACAGTAGGATTCGAACCCACTATCTCTCAAATACAAGCTCACAGCTTCACGCCACTAACCGCACGGCCAACTCGCTTGGTAGGAGCGGGTGTCAACGCGTTGAGGAATTAAGAAACTTTAGCATAGATTCAAAACTGCGAGTTCAGTGCAAAACAAAAGTCGGATTAAACCATCGACTGTCTTAACTGACGAAGAAAATCAGAATATTTGTGAAAGACTTGAATGATTTCTCCACCGAATATCTTAAAGGAAACAGACTAGCGAGGTCTTAAAAAATCCCAGATGTGCAAAGTTCAAACCCAAGAGATTCAGTTGCAAGAAAACATTATTTCAATTGGTTTCAGAATCCTAAATTACTGTACCGTTTCGGTTTCGTTTCGTTTTCAGATAAAGTGTGGCTTCATTTGCATGGCGCCACATTATTTTTCTGACACAATATTGCCAAGGCATTCTCGCTCTTCGTAATGTATGTGCTGCGGGTCAGTATATCTCCAAAAATATATGAGGCGTCTAGTATCAAAACCGGCCAAGTCACTCAAGGCATATTTTTCAATATGGACGAAAAACCTGTAGAGACAAAGCAATGATGGTCAGAAAAGATTTTTTTTCACAGTTATATCCTTAATGGTTTAATATTTAAGTTCCGCTGTTTTGAGAAATCTAACTCATAATTAACCCATCTTTTTTGTTAATTTAAATTTTGACTTGGCCGTTTTTGTTGCAATTTTGTACAATTTCTCAAGGTATGGAAGTAAATCTTTCAGTTCTCCACTTGGAACAATATCCACGTTCACACAATAATGATAAAATACGAGCACACCGGAAATAGGACTGCTTTGGCGCCAATGACGGTGAGAAGCCCGCCAATACGTAAATCAGTGTTGCAAACGAACAAAAAACAAAATATTATGACTTCAGAGAATATACATTACAAGGAACGATTTTGCCTACTGATATTATCACCAGCCGCCTCTGTGGTGTAGTGGTTAGCGTGATTAGCTGCCACCCCCGGAGGTCCGGGTTCGATTCCCGGCTCTGCCACGAAATTTGAAAAGTGGTACGAGGGCTGGAACGGGGTCCACTCAGCCTCGGGAGGTCAACTGAGTAGAGGCGGGTTCGATTCCCACCTCAGCCATCCTCGAAGTGGTTTTCCGTGGTTTCCCACTTCACCTCCAGGCAAATGCCGGGATGGTACCTATCTTAAGGCCACGGCCGCTTCCTTCCCTCATCCTTGCCTATCCCTTCCAATCTTCCCATCCCCCTACTAGGCCCCTGTTCACTATAGCAGGTGAGGCCGCCTGGGCGAGGTACTGGTCATACTCCCCAGTTGTATCCCCCGACCAAGAGTCTGAAGCTCCAGGACACTGCCCTTGAGGCGGTAGAGGTGGGATCCCTCGCTCAGTCCGAGGGAAAAGCCGAACCTGGAGGGTAAACAGATGATGATGATGATGATGATGATGATGATATTATCACCTTGTTGCTTAATGTAACAACACAAGATTCCACACAATAATGCTGTATCTATATATATAAAATAAGAGTTTTTGTCTGTACATTGCTCAGAATTTGAAAAGAATGGTATTTCTGTATCGGTCATGTCCACAGTAACAAGAAAATGCAGTTTTTACTTTTCCGTAATTTCTGTCTGTCTGTCTGTCTATCTGTCTGTCTGTCTGTATGTACACGCATCACTAGGAAATGGCTGAAGAGAATTTAATAAAAATCGGTATGTAAAGTCGGGGAGCGAGCCGCTACAATCTAGGCTATAAATCATTTTATTCACGCTGAGTGAAATGGTAGTTTAGGGGAAGGCCTAAAATTCAATTCTCAAATATTTATATTATTAGTGGTCATATCGATAAAGACTACATAACTAAAGTTATATAGAATTAAATTTCTGATCATTTACGTCTTAAGCATTTTTACCGTACCGGCTATGATAACACAGATATTCATGAATTTGGATTTTTGTTGCTAAGTCCATATCAACGCCGAACCCCGACAAAATGGGTAAACAGAATTTATTGAAAATAGGTATATAGAGTCGGGGAATAAGAATCTATAGTTTAAGCTATAAACAATGTTATTCACCCTGGGTGAAATGGTAGTTTAGGGGAAGGCACCTAAAATTTAATTTTTAAATACCTATGTTATTTGTCCTATGTAAAAGTATTACATAACAAAAGTTATAGAGAATACAATTTCTGATCATGTATGTTTTATTAAGTTTTACCGTACCGATTATGATAAGAGTGGTATTTCAGAACAGGAAGACAATTAATAATGTGAAGGCCTACAATATCGAAATCGCGTAACTTTGATCAACAATAACATTACACTGGCCGCTGTTTGTTGTAATGTTCTTTGCCTCTTATGCTGACATTCAACTCCGATAGATGGTATTACTGCTGCGTACCGAGTATAACAGCCTAACTGAATATTGGCGGGAAATAGCTGATGTGTTAGATAACTTTCTTCTTTAGCATGCTATTCCTCTGGTTCATACATTTTCTGATACTGCTGGTACGTAACATACTGGTTCATCATAGTATGCCAGCTATTCGATACCTACTCTGACGCGCTGTTTTGAATGAGCAGTGTGCGCACTTAACTCAGAGGATCAGTTAGTAGTAGTAGGAGTAGTAGTATGAACTGGTCTAGAATTACAATTTAGGCCTATTCCAAATTGAAGTACCACAATTCACTAAATAACTCAAATTTCAACCCTGAAATGAGCCGTTCCTTAAGAAAAGCTTCTTCCTCTTCACTTTTATTAAATCTACATTAATTTTATTCCAAATTAGCAGCGAAGATGTGGTTTCTTCTCTGGCTTGGAGGAAAAATTGCCTCCACGTCAGATAGTTCTTTCCCCCGCCGGTGTAGTGAATTGAGATTTTTCGACTCATCAGGTACTGCCAGGAAACAGATAAGTAAACGGGCATAGTTTTTGCCCCGGGACTATCCACTATTCGAATCCCCCCGCCGGAAAAAGGACAAAGATTGATCACGGATGTCTGCGATTTGGCCATTCCCCTCTGTAGCTTTGGACTGTTAGTTCGGCAGCATAGTACTGTTCGTTAAAAGTGAGAAAATGTGTGGTTTTTCATTTGATCGAGTATTTCATATGAAAGCATTGCTTTGAATCGCGCCATTCCTACTGACGTCATTGTAATGACCCATGTTCATTGCAGTTGGTAACACCACTAAGAGAGTCTTTCTGAGAATCTATAAACGCAGGCAGAGAGTGAGTGTCTGCCATTATAATGAAAACTCCCCAACCTGATTGTGACTGACGGTAGGCAAGCTGGCCTACCATAACAATGAAAATTCCCTAACCCAGTCTTCATATGAGAAAAGACGTTGGTGACTTGCCCGTCGTGCTTCTAGGGCAACGTTAAGAGCTATGCAACTTAATATAATCTTGCTCACAACGTTTACACTACCTAACCTAGAATTCTGTATACAATGTAGAATTCCGTAGCGAAGCACGGGTACATCAGCTAGTCATAAATATTGTCGCTCGTTCCTTGACTTGGCCGGTTTTGAATTCACTGGCTGCATGACTTGGCCGATTCTGTTGCAAGACCGAGAATTCAGTGCTCTATAACATGAAGACATGGACGATTTTAAAACATATTCTTGTTTTACCTGATAGTGCTATACTTCTACTTCAAATTTATAACCTTAACTCATTTTCGTAAATTTTGTGACTTGACCGGTTTTGATACTAGACGCCTCATATTATCACATAGAAGATTTTGTCCCGGCAACGACGATATGTTTAATGGAAAATTAACTTGCTTGTTATATATTCTCTTAAACAGTTGAGTATGTTATTTCTTCTTTACAAGTTTGCGAAAGAGCGTGTATTTACCTTCAGATGATCTCTCTAGATGCCGCTAGTGTAGCAATTATGAGCTACGTTTTGCTTCAAGGCTTCTAGTCGTAACTATCTAGATTGAGTACTCCTTTGTAGCGTAACGGTCATTACTATTAGCTGCCGTCCTCGGGAACCCGGATTCAATTCTCGGTACTGCCAGAAATTGAAGAATGGCATTGAAGAATTGAAGAGCTGCACCACCTCGGGGCGAGGACACGAATTTTAAAAATCTGGATTGAAGTGTAAACTTAAACACTGAAGGTAAAATCAACATTAAACTGTTGTTACCTCACAGCATTCATGAGCTTGGACGTGCCCTAATATTTAACTGTTGTAGTAACCTCTGTAATTAATGACACATCTTTGCATATTCGTAACTCCCCATATTTTGGGTGGACTGAGTAGTTTAGACGGTAGAATCTGAGCTCAATTCGGCAGGTTCGTTCGCGGCTGAATCCGGTGGTTTTTCGTATTTGAAGGTGCTTAAAGTAAGTCAGCCTCGTGTTGATAGATTTACCGACTCGTAAAAGAACTCTTGAGGGACAAGATTTCGGCACTATTGCGTCTCCGAAAGTTGTAAAAGTATTTACTGGGACATGAAAACAAAGGCATAATAATAATAATAATAATAATAACAATAATAATAATAATAATAATAATAATAATAATAATAATAATAATAATAATTTATAATAATTAATTTTCACTTTCCTCCAAGAGAAAAATGCAAAGGGCGCATGGTTCAGTGAGGTACAGAAAGATCTGCACAAGATTAGGATCTCATTTGAAGATATCCAGGAGCGTGACCACCTTAAGAAAAAAATCCAAGAACATCAGAGTTTCCAACCAAAGCAGAAGCTAAAAACTGGAAAGGCATGGACGAAGGAGCAACACCGTCTACGAATGAAGGAAGCCTGGACCAACAAGGTAAAAGGAAACAGTTGAAATGACGTGGTCCTTACTTGGCCGAAACGAAACAGGAAGGAGAAGGAGAAGAGAATAAGAATAATAATAATAAGAAGAAGAATTTTACTTTGACTGGGAAATCTTCTTCAGGACGGAAGATTGCAGATTTTTCTTAAGGATGCTTATTTCTTCTCCTTGTGAATGTATCTGTGACGGTTACCATTCTTTTTCCTCCTGTGGGTGGGAACTGTAGAATAGGGGCCTACACTGAATCCCGCGTGCCTGCATTACTCACTAGTGAATGTAGCTTAAAAACTTTTCAGTCTTCGAAAATACAAGCTCAGTATACATATTACACTATAACATACCTATAGAAAACGGTCCGACTCGTTGGCTGAATGATCAGCGTACTGGCCTTCGGTTCAGAGGGTCCCGGGTTCGAATCCCGGCCTGGTCGGGTTTTTAATCGGTTCTGATTAATTCTTCTGGCTCGGGGACTGAGTGTATGTGTCCGCCCCAACACTCTCCTCATCATATTCAGACAACATACCACACTACCAACCACCATAGAAACACGCAATAATGATTACATCCCTCCATATAGGGTTGGCGTCAGGAAGGGCATCCGGCCGTAAAACCGGACCAAATCCACATGTACGATGCAGTTCACACCCGCGACTCCGCAGGTGTAGGAAAAGCGGTAGCAAATGAAGAAGATACCTATAGAAAACACACGCACACTATCAGACAAAGAATACAAATGCACACTATTGTTTAATAGTTTTTATTTTACAGGTATGTTATAGTCTTAGTCTTATACTCAGCCATAAGCGGTTTGCGTTAGTTTTTTTCAGTGAAGTTGTGTGATGAATTGTACGGCATCAGCAGTTCTATATTTATCCAATATGTCCTGACAGTTTTATTCGTTCGGGATCTGGGTAGTTTTAATATTTCCAGCGTTTTGTTGTTTACCACAGAGGAGTTGCATATCTAAACTACCTACTGCGAATGGAAGTTGTAACGCACAGCAACACAGGCTAATAACACAATCACTCTCATATCAAGTAGATGAAGAAATAAAAGGCTGATCTGCAATGTTGGAGGAGATGTCACGCTGCAGTTCTTACAGAAGATTGCATTACTTCTTCAAAACAATATACTGAATTGCAAGTATGCGACGTTTATTGGAATGTACATCAATAAAATGAAATACCAAAGAGATATGATACGCACTTCCTGAACGAAATTTGAGTCTTTAAAAGTATATATCAAGCATTATTTGATAATTTAAGGCTGCTTATTTTTCCTCCTTGTAAATGTATCTGTGACAGCATTCGTTTTCCTCATGCGGGTGGGTGTTGTAGAATACACTGCGTCCCGTGTTCTTGCATTACTCACTACTGGATATAACTTAAACGCTTTTCAGCTTTCGAATACACACGCTCAATATAAATATTACATTATAAAAACACACACACTACCAAACATGGAATACAAATGTACACTATTCATTGTTTAATAGTGTGATTTTTACAGGTATATTATAGTGTAATATTTATATTGAACTCGTGTGTTCGACAGACTGAAAACTTTTGAGTTACATTTAACTGAGTCGACAATGGAAAGTATGGCTTCCTTGTTAATAAATTACTCACTAGGGAACTTCATCAGTAGTTGCAATGAAAACAATACACAGAACAATTATGACGGAGAAAAAAGGAAGTGGTAAGATTAAACTAAAATCTGAAGTTTGAAAACTGAATAACATAGGCTACACTTAAACATTATAAACATAAACTACTTAACATAATATACAAATGGTTAAACTTTATTGCAAACAACCCTTTATGGCCTGAAGTTTACTTTTTCAAGAGAACTGTAACTATGGTCACTTAATGTAGAGAGAGATGGATTCTGTAAGGGAAAATGACATAAAAATTATAATTGTTTACAAAGAACTTTCCTTGACAATGGGACTAGGAAGTCCCGTTAAGCCTCTAAACAACTGGACTTCACAATAAACACAATTATTTTGTGTACTAGCTACCCGTGCTTCGCTACGGAATTCCACATTGTATACAAAAGTCTAGGTTGAGTAGCGAACACCCTGTGTGTAAGATTGTATTAAATTGCATAGCTCTTAAGGTTACCCCAGAAACGCGACAGGGAAGTCACCGTACGTATTTTCTCATGTGAAGAATGGTTTAGGGAATTTGCATTGTAATGGCAGTCCCTCTTGCCTACTGTCAGTCAATCCAAGTTGGGGAGTTTCCATTATGATGGCAGGCCGACTTGCCTACTGCAGGTCACAATCGAGTTGGGCAGTTTTCATTATAATGGCATACACTCACTCTCTCCACCTGCTTTTTTTACATCCTCATAAAGACTGTCTTTGTGGTTTTCCCAAATTAAATCAACATAGGTCATTAGAATGAAGTCAGGAGGAATGTCGCTATTAAAAGCAATGCTATCGTATGAAATACTCCATCAAATGAAAGGCTGCACATTTCTTTTTTTTCACTTTTAAAGAAAAGTTATGTAGTTGCCATTCTGACAGTTCAAAGTTCCAGAGCTGGAATGACCAGGCTGCAGACAGCCATTATTCCTTTAAGTGTGCATACTGCTCATTCCAATCATCGCCTCAGAGCAGGGATCGAATACCTGGAATACTACGATGAACTAGTATGTTACGTACCAGTAGTGTCAGAAAATTTGTGAACCAGAGGATTGGCATGCCAAAGATGAACGTTATCTAACTCCCAGCTACTTGCCGCCAATATTCAGGCAGGCTGTTATACTCGGTTCGCAGCAGTAATCCTATCGATGTGTAGGCCTACAATAACGAAAGCTCATAAAATTGATCAACAATAACATTACACTGACCATTGTTCTTTGTGATATGCTTTGTCTCTTCTGTCGCCACTCATCTCTGTGTTTTACACTTAAAGACAAACATGACAAAAACCATCGCCATTTAACACATTTGAGCAATATTTCCATGTCAGCAGTGCTCGGCGTTGATATGAATCAAGCAACAAAGTCTAAATTCATGTAAATTCATGGACTCTTCTCATAGTCGTCCCCTTAAGGGTGGGAGCGGTAAAATAAATCCCATCGTATCCCCTGCTAGTTGTTAGAGGCGACTAAAGGAGCCCCACGACCTCTGAACTTAGGAGCATGGGTTGGCGACCATGGGGCCCTCAGCTGAGTCCTGGCATTGCTTCCACTTACGTATGCCAGCCTCCTCACGTTTATCCTGTCCGACCTCCTTTGGTCAACTCTTGGTTCTTTTCTGACCCCGACAGTATTACATATGGAAGAGTAGGGAGTGTTTAATTTTCACGCACGTCGTGGCCCTTGTCTTTCTTAGGCCGATACCTTCATTTTTCGAAGTGTAGGACCCCTTCCATTTTTTCTCTCTGATTAGTGTTATATAGCTGTAGGCCTATCTCCTCTTTTTTTCTTTGCTGTTGGTTTTACGTCGCACCGACACAGGTAGGTCTTAGGGCGACGATGGGATAGGAAAGACCTAGGAGTTGGAAGGAAGTGGCCGTGGCCTTAATTAAGGTACAGCCCCAGCATTTGCATGGTGTGAAAATGGGAAACCACGGAAAACCATCTTCAGGGCTGCCAACAGTGGGATTCGAACCCACTATCTCGCGGATGCAAGACCTCCTTTGATTATTTCCTGTTCTTATCCGAGGACCCGGATTCTTCCATCTTGAGAGCGTGGGTTGGCTACCGTGGTTCCCCTAGATGAATCACTTCCACTTACGTCAGACTCTTTCACTTTCAAATTTACTATCGACCACGCTTGGTCAACTCTTGTTATTTTCCGACCCTTATGGTGTTAGTTTTACGAGGTTTAGGGAGTCTTTCACTTTCATGCCCTTCGTGACCTTTCCCTTTCTTTTCCCGATACGTTTATTCTTCTAAGAATCGGACCTCTTCTATTTCCCTTCTGATTAGTGTTAACAGAGGATGCTTCCACAACTGAACTTCTGTCTAAAACATCAATTTTACCGGGTGAGTTAGCCATGCGGTAAGGGGCGCGCAGCTGTGAGCTTGCATCCGGGAGGTAGCGGGTTCGAGCCACACTGTCGGCAGTCCGGAAAATGGTTTTCCGTGGTTTCCCATTGTTACACCAGGTAAATGCTGGGGCTCTACCTTAATTAAGACCACGGCCGCTTCCTTTCCACCCCTAGCCATTTCCTATCGCATCGTCGCCGTAAGACCTAACTGTGTCGGTGTGACGTAAACAAATTGTAAAAGCAGCAATTCCAGCCCACCATCTCCCGAATGCAAGCTCACAGGTACGCGAGTTTAACCGAACGGCCAACTCGTTCGGTCCACCTTTCTTTCTCGTTACAATAATATATACGCAAGTGATGTTTGAAGAGTATGATGAGAGACCACATGATATTTAACTGAGCGGGGTATGAACAAGGTAAAGTTTTTATGAAGTAAATTCAAGCATAAAGTTCCAATGACTTCTCTTATATCCGATATGATTGGTTTCCTCTCATCTGTAAATGCATCATTCATCCATAGATTGAGCAGTTAAGCGTAATGACAATACATCAGGTTGAGAACTCGGCAGATGGTACCTCAACTATGCTTAAAGAACATGAAAAAAAGCTACTTTACTTTTGTGGATCTCTTCATTTAGTATTCACGTAGTCCAGCTCCATGCTTGAATGGTCAGCGTCTTGGCTTTTGGTGATCGAATTCCCGGATTCGATTCCCCGTAGCGTAGCGAGATCATAATCTTAAATGCTTAACTCCCTAAGTTCGATGACTGGGTGTTTGTGATATGCCCAACACATCTGAAACTCACACACCATACACACCACTACAATCTACCACATTAACACACAGTTTACTGTGTATAGCAGACCCCGATAGCCTCGTTGGAGGGGCTGCCTTTTACGGTTTTACTGTTTTCGGAGACGCCGAGGTACCGGAATTAAGTCCCGCAGGAATTCGTTTACGTGCCAGTAAATCTACTCAACACGAGGCTGACGTATTTGAGCACCTTCAGATATCAGGATCGAACCTGCCAATTTGGAGTCAGAAGGCCAGAGCCTCAACCGTCTGCGCCACTCAGCCATAACATTATTATTATTATTATTATTATTATTATTATTATTATTATTATTATTATTACAAGGCAAGATAGAAAGGAAAAGTGAACGCAGGCGGAGAAGAATTTGGAACCTTCGACAGTTGTTCGACATCCACGGAACGGTAACTCTGATATGAGAAACATACATACATACATACATTTATTGAACATAACAGGCGACTTCGCCCCTATACATGTTCACATGCAGAGTAAAATGAATAATAATAATAATAATAATAATAATAATAATAATAATAATAATAATAATAAGGATAATAACAATAAGAATAATTAGCAGTCATTAGCTGTAGCAGTCACTCACTCAATGTTCATCCAGTGTCCTTATTATGCTCTGTACTTGCGTCACTTTATTGTTCCTGACCTACACCTAATCAATAAATCAAACAACAACACTCAGCATTTCAGCACTAGCATTCCAGCTAACTTTAAAACAAACAGACCATGCAATCCTGTCTTATTACCCAACTCCACATAACTAAGTACTCGGTCCCTATATTCCCTAATCCATTAGAATTTTATCATGCTATCCCCTTCCCTTATACACATAACTATTCCACCCCCCTATTCCCCTGCCCGCCCTCTAACTCCCTCTCCTTCATTTTACTCTCGCAGGCCTTTTTTGTCGGACAAAAATACCTGTTCAATTCACCCCTTTTTTCCCATTGTTTAATAATCCATCTCAGGATTGCGTTCTCATCCCCTCTCCCCAATATTTCAGTACACACCTTGTCTTATCTCTCCCCTGTATCCACCCTGTATTCCTTTGCAAACCTAAAAGCCACCACATCATCCCATATCGTTTTGACCTATCGACGTATCTAATATTCAACCCTGCTATCTCCTCTATTTTCGTCAAAACAGTCAGCGAATTTCTTAGTCTGCTTTCCCCCAATAATTTCTGCCTATGGATATCTCTAATTCTCCTTTCCAGTATATTCATCCCTCTCACTTCTGTCTTCGACCAAACCTCCCCCCACAGGTGTCCTAATCCTATCCTCTCCAAATATCCCTTTATTTTTTCTAACCATCCACCCTTATACATGCTCTTACATTGCTGTGCATACGCTGCCCGTAATACCCTCCCACCTTCCTGTCTTTTTAAATTCATCCAGTATCTAACTATTCTTTTCACACCCTCTGATTCCAAATCCTCCCCACACATTAATTCCGCCCCTACATTTGCTGTACACCTCGGTAAGCCCATTACTAACTTAGCAAAACTACTAACAATCCTTCTTAGTTCCTCTCTTTTCTCATCCAGCCCCCAAACTTCTGAGCCGTATAATACCCTCCCAACGATTACCGACCTGAACACTAACCTCAGTGTTTTATAACTGATCCCCGGGTATTTGACTAGCAAATTTCTGACTAGGCTAAGGCTGCCAATCCTCTATATTTCACCCTTTTGATCTGGTCACTCCAAGTTCCTTTATCATTAAAAATAACTCCTAGATATTCCAACTTCCTTACCTGTTCCAATCTTTCTCCCTGAATTACCCAATTACCTTCTATCTTTCTTCTTTTGTCCACCTGGACTACTAATATTTTAGACTTATTTCCATTAATTCTCAATTCCCATTTCCTCGCAAATAGCGTCACTGACTTTAAGGCCCTATTCATCGCCCCTGAAGTTAGCGTCATCAATAACACATCATCCGCAAATATCAGTCCTGGTACTTCTAAACCATTAATTACTGGCACAGCCCAATTTTCTGTCCCAAACCCCTCTAAAATATCGTTGTTAAATAAAATAAACAGTATTGGCGATAACTTGCATCCTTGTTTTAAACCCACCTTGGACTCTAATGGTCCACTCAGTCTCCCTTCTCCCAATTTTACACAAAACCTGACAACCCTATATATTTCTTCCACTGCCCTCAACATCTTCTCCGAAATCCCTAGCCTGCCTAATTTCTCTAATAGAGCCTCTCTATTCACCTTGTCAAAAGCTTTCTCAAAATCTATTGCTGCTACATAAACCGTACTTCTAGCCATATTCTTATACTTTTCTAGAATAGTCTTTACTATCATTATATTATCTACTGTTCTTCTCTTTTTCCTAAATCCACCTTGGTAATCTGTCAAAATTTCATTTTTTTCCGCCCACCCGCTTATTCTGTTCGCTAAAACCCCAGTATATATTTTACTCAAAGAATCCAACAGAGATATACCTCTATAACTGTTCACATTGTTCCTACTACCCTTCCCCTTGTATATAGGGCATATAATTCCTGTTTCCCATTCCTTATGGTAATTACCTCCCTCAAATATCCTATTGAATAGTTTAACCATTCCCTCTATCATTATCTCATTTTTGCTAATTTCCTTCCAAAACTTGTTATTTATACCATTACACCCCCCGGCTGACTTTGCTCTGGCTCTGCTTATCACTCTCAGGATTTCCTCCCTTGTGATTTCTTTATCCAGGTCATAAATTGCCACTCTCCTATTCCTCCAAATTACTTCTTCTCCCGAACCTCTCCATCTTTCATCCCCCTTATTCCCTAGTAATTCGTCAAAGTGTCTGACCCATTGCACTTCCTCAATACTCGTTTTCTCTGTATTCCTTCCACCCTTAATAATTTTATTAATCTTATCCCAAACTCTCTCAAAATTATTTGTCTTGCAGTCATTATTTATGGCTTCCATTTGTTCCTCTAACCACGTCTTTTTTGTCTCATAAATTTTCTTTTTATACTCCTTCCTCAATCTACAGAAAAACTCCCTTTCTTGACTCCCACCTTTCCTTCTATATTCTCCTAACGCGTCCATCACCTTCCTCCGCATTCCTTCACACTCCCTATTAAACCATTCTTCTCCCTCTTTCTTATTTCCCTTTCTAGCTTTCGCCTTCTGCGCTATTATCTTTATTGGATGTAGCAACAATTCCAAGGCTTTATCAGTATTATTCTCTTCTAACGCCCCTTCCCACCCATATTTCAGGAGTTGTAACTCCTCTTTTACTACCCTATTCCAATCCCGGCCCACCTTCTCTGTCCATTTATACTTATTATAACCACTCCCTCGTTTATCATTTGTCTCATCTTCCTTCATTGTACACTTCTCTTCCCCCCTTTTCAGCATAACCCTCACCGGGAAATGGTGTGATTCAATCCAGTCTCTTATTTCCATTCTTACAACTTCCTCAATCATCCCTTCCGAACTTAAAACCATATCTATCACACTACCACCCTTCTCAGTAACATATGTCAATTTCCCCGTCCTGTCACCCTCTATCCACCCTTTCAGAATATACAAATTTCTTACAGCACACATCTCTAGGAGCTTCTCTCCATAACTATTTGTAATTTTGTCCTCACTCCTTCTACTTTCCAACACACACATTCCATCCTCCCTACTATAAACTGGGCTCTGTTCCCCTATTCTCGCGTTCCAATCCCCGAATAACAACATATCCTCCTCACCTGGAAACATTCCCCTTATCCTACCAATATCTACCAATAACTCTTCAAAAAAATATTTATTTGCATATGCTGAATTACTAGGGTGGCAGTAAACAAAAGCCAGATTTATTTTCTTCCTCCTTCCCTCACCCCCTCCCATATTCAATCTCAACCATATGGTTTCCATCATATCGGTCTCTATATCCTCTACTCTTTCACTAATTTCTTCCCTAATTAGAACTATCATCTCTCCTGGTGCTCGTCCCTTATTCCTCTCTTTTCTTCTATATTTATATTTTATCACAAACCCCTTCCATGAAATCTCCCTCCCTGTTTCCAGCCACGTCTCCAAGAGTGCCACAACATCAAAACTTTCAATTACTTCCCGAACTTTCTTGTTTCCTAATTTGTTCCTTAGTCCCTCAATATTCACACATCCTATGTTCCAATATAGTTATAACTTTCCCTCCCTCCCTTCTTGGTCTCCCCCTCTATTCTTACTTCTAGTAGTTATCGACCTCTCATCCCTCGTCTCCATTCCTCCTTCTTTAACCAACCTATACCGTTCCATGTCCTCTGTATCCTCCATCCCTTTACGTACTTTACCCCATATATCTTTTAAGCTCCTACTTCTGACTTTACTCATAATTTTTTTACCTTCCTGTCGATCTGTCTCCTCTTGTCTTTTCTTATTCACTACACCACTGCACCCTGCTCTCACCGATTCTTGCTGCTCACCCCCACTCACCCCCTCACTATTTTGGGCTTCTGAATCCACCTTCCCTTGTCCTTTCTTGCTCACTGCAACACTACACTCTACTCTCCCAGTTTCTTGCTGCTCACTCTCACCGTCCACTTCACTATCTTGATCTTCTGCCTCCCGGCTGCACTGCCCATTCTCTTCTGAGATGCTCTCCTCTCCTGCCACGTCTCTCCTCTTCTTTTCTTCTTTCTTCTTCCCATCTTGCCTTGTCATCTCACCACCCTCAACCCTCTCGTTTTCGTCCATCTCCTTTAGCTTCGTCACTGAATGTACTCTAACCCATCGCCCGTTTGTCACCTCCAACCTCAGGCCTCTTATTCGGGCCTTTAGCCCCTGGTTCCTCGCTCTCCATAGGTGCCTATTCAAGATCCTCATATCTTCACTTCCTTCTCTTCCCATGTCTCTTTCCACCCTTATTTTCAGTCCCTGTAAATTCTTGCTGTTACCTACCACAATTTCTGTCATTAGGGTAGATAAAAATTTTACCCTAATTGGCCTCCGTCCTTTAGTTTTACCAATTCTCTCTACATCGTCTATGTCACCATTACTGAAATCTATCTTCATTGTATCACGTATAACTTCGATCACCTTGCCTATCAGTTCCAACTTGTCCTCCCTCACATCTTCCTCAACTCCATATATAAATATGCCTTCCTTCCATCTCTCCTGCTTGTACTCCTCCCCTTCTTTCTTCATCCTCATCATCTCCTCTTTCAAATATTTCACTTCCCCTCTCAATAACTCGATTTCTTTCTCATTATTGTCAACTCTTCTGCTTGATTCCTCCGTCCTCGTTTCCAGCCATTTCTTCATGTTGCCTATCTCCTTCCTCTGCTCCTCCATCATGTCCTTTATTTCCTGCAGTTTCTCCCACTGGCATTTCTCCTGCATGACTTCACTCACAACCACCCTGAGTGCGGCCAAATCCTCTGTGTTATATTTTCCACTGGTATTTGGGCCTGGGTTTAATTCCACCCCCCCAATAACCAGTAGCACCGCTACCACTGCCACTACCAGCACCGTTTCACTCATTTTTAATCCGTCCTTACTTATCACCAATCCATAATTGTTCTCCTTCTTCCGTTTCGCCTGCCATTTGCCAATAGCGGCCCAGTATTGCTCGATGCCAACCATATTCAACGCACGCACTACTCTACACGACCTCTCTCCTCGACCGCTCGAGCTAGACTGTCGATATGAGAAACAAAAAAGAGGAAATCCTAGTACCGGTACATGATGGCCGCCAGCCTTCCATGGGGAGACAACATAGAAGAAGAAGAAGAAGAATAATAAGAAGAAGTAGAAGAAGAAGAAGAAGAAGAAGAATTTTCATATTTCATTAGAGTGGATATATCCAACTTTGAAGCAATATTAAGATTATTCTATATAAATAAAGTTGTAATTTCGTTTCCTTTGCTAATCCTATTTAGGTCAACTCAAGACGGTATAAGTAGTTTTTAGCTTTCGTGTCTGTTTTTCCGTCTTTTCCATTATCACGGCAAAACGGCTGGATATATCTCGATGAAACTTCATATATATAGTATACTCATCCAGGGGAAGGTTTAGATATGCATATTATTTAAAAAGCACTGAATAGACTGGGGGTTTATAGGGAAAATACAACAGGTTTCTTCCATTTTCTCTAATACGGTTGTTTAAAATCCATGGACTATATGTGAAACATACCTTCATATTAAACACCTATTTTTATGAGCATAATTTCGCTTACTCTTCAAGTGACGGAGAAAATTACTACTTTCTCCGGGGTTTTACGCTCTGCACTGAGTGACTCGCGAACCAACAACGAACCTACCGGTTACTATGGCGACGTCTCTGGCTGATTGCCAACAGGGAAGTAACAATGTCATTTTCGTCAACATTCCCGGAAACTCGTGGTTGTTCCTTGCACAGAAGGAGAGAGAGACGTCAAGCTGCCATTCTGCGGGATATTTGCGGAATACCGTTGGAGATAACAATCGTCTTCGAATTGCACTGAAGGGACTGTTAATGTTTGAAAAAGTACCGTGGTGTGTAGCCCATGATTTCACACCGTAAAGTGTTTTCTGGCAATTGCTACAATTTTTACTGTATTACTTTTCTACTTCTGTTTTTCGCTTGAATGTTTTGCCTATCTCTTGTCCCTTTAGGCTTAAGTAATATCACCATAAATCATCTTATCTCTTGACCTAAGAATCCCTGCGCAAAAATGTCTTCTCTGTTACCGCCTTCTTATATCCGTAACTCATTTCATCATAATTTAGTGAGGGACATTTCAATTTCCAATACATCCACATGGTATTTACATATTTGAACTACTGGCTGTTCTCTTGTTAAAATCCTATTATCTATTAATTTAAACTTTCTTAATTGTAATACTTTCTTCCTTAATTATTCGGTATGGATTCAAGTGCTAATCCAGAAACGTGGACAACGCTTCCTTTGAGGAAAAATTGCAAGCTGTTCAAATGTATAACATTTTTCCCCGGAACATATCGAAATATGAAGGAAGTTTCAACGACGGTGCAGACTTTCTTTTCGGGGTAATTGGCAGCTAAACGGTAAGTCGTATCACGAAACAGATAGCACAATGGCATTTCACTTTGCAAAGATGTACAACTTTGGTCCTATGACGTATTGCAGTATCTCGATCCCTTATACGTTAGAAGCTGCATTTCTCAATTTTTAGTTAATTTTGTACTTTCTACACGTATATCCTTTCATTTGACACACTTATAGTAAAGATAGAATCATCAAATTCAGTACGCACATTGACACGACCAGCGGTCATACGTTATCCAAATTGTATAATTCCAGCTGCCACATAAGTATCCGAGAAATAAAATAATGTGTGAAAACTGTACTCAAATTTCACCCTATTTAATGTTCCTAACTACATCCAACCCATAAATATAAGAGATACACGAAAATGTCATAGGACCTACCAGGTATAACATTGAAATAAACGTCTGATGCGGAATCCGTTTGTTGGTAATGACATACCGTTTACAAGCAGTAAATCTCGAAATGAAGTTCTGCTTTTATGAACGTGCCCATGCTTATCTATATAAATAAAGTTTTAGTGGGGTCCGCTGTCTGTATTTTCGTTTGTTTCGCAAATTTTTCAGATATCTATCCGATTTAGGTCGACTCAAGACCGTATCAGTGGTTTTTAGCTTTCGTGTCTGTTTGTCCGTCTGTCTGTTTGTCCGTCTGTCTGTTTGTCCGCCTGTTTCACCATCACGGCAAAACGGCTGGATAGAACTTCATATATAGAGTACATGCGTCCAGAGGAAGGTTTATAATTCATATGATTTAATAATCACTGAATAGACTGGGGGTTTATAGGGAAACTACGACATTCTTCCATTTTCTCTTATTTTACTTATTTTCTGTAAAATCGTGGTCTATATGCGCAGCGTCTCTTCAAATTAAACAACCTTTTTATGTGAAAAATTTCGCTTTGTCACTGGACATTCTTTCCTTTGAGGGAAATTCCAGGCTGTTCAATTATATAGCTTTCAGGCTACAGAAAGTATCGAAATATGGAGTCAATTTCAATTACGGCGCAGACCTTCGTTTCGAGGTATTTGGTGGCCAAACGGAATGTCGTATCACAAAACGAATGACACAATCTTTGTTCAATTAGGAGGGATTTTCAACTATGGTCCTATGGCTTCTTGTTGTATTTTTATCCCGTATACGTTAGATATGCCCATATTTCTCGATTGTACGTAAACTTTGTAATTTTTAGACGTATATTTCATAGTTTGGCACGCTTATAGTAAAGATAGAATCATCAAATTCGGTACGAACACTGGACCACCCAGTGGCAAAATGTGTGCCAATGCTTTTAGCTGTCACATAAGTATCCGAAAAGTAATTCAGTGTGTGAAAACTTTACGCGAATTACGCCCCATTCAACATTTCTAACTCATTCTACCCATAAATAGATGTGGTACGAGAAAATGTCATAGGATTAACCATGTGCAGGGTAGATCGCTCAAAGTGTCCGCTTACGGTGCAATCCGTTTGTCGGTATGACGTACCATTAAACAGCACTTAATCAGTAAATGAAGTTCTGCAAATATTGTTAACGTGCATCTACTTTCATATATCGATCGATGTATTCATTGGAGTCGATTTGTAGCGATCGAGAAAGAGGTTGTCTACCATTATAAATAATCCTTTACAAATCGTTGTTGACCGTCAGTAGAATAGTAGCAGGGGCGTCTGCAATTGTAATCAATTCTCCCCACATCGACTTTGACTGGCAGTAGGAATGGTGACCTTCTCCAACCCCTGAATGCCTGGCATTAGTAAGGAGGGCCTACCGTTCTAATGAATAATTCCCTTCTCGATTTGACTGGCAGAAATAAAGGTAGCATGCAATTTTGATCAAAACTCCCCTACCCGATTGTGTCTGTCGATTTACCCATCTAAATTGTGACTGGCATTAGGCAAAATGACCTGCTATTATAATCGAAACTCACCAACTCGAGTGTGACTGGCATTAGGCAAAGGGGCGTTTCATTATTATAACAGCACAACTCAAGTTTGACTGGCATTAGAGAAGGTGCCTGCCATTATAATGAAAACTCCTCAACTGGAATGTGTCTGGAAGGAGGAAAGGGGGTCTGCATTTGTAACTAAATTTTCCAAGATCGATTGTGACTGGCAGTAGGCAAGGGGGCCTACCATTATAACGAAAACTTTCCAACTCGATTGTGAATTGCAGTAGGCAAGTGAGCCTGCCGTTATCATCACAACCTCGCATCTCGCACATTACATTGGAAACAACGTATGGGGACCTCCCCATGCTGTTGCTACGAGACATACCATTTAAAAAAGTCTTATTCACTGCGTGTACAGAAATTTACTTTGATAGCCGTATACAATATAGAATACCGTAGCGAAACACGGGTACATGTTGTAGTCGCAACTATGTATATTGCTCAATAATACATTGCATGTCTACCCCTTAGTCTCGTTTCCTGATAAGGGACAGGGAACGAGGTGAGAATAAATCATATGCCTATGGCGTGTTTTATGGCCGGATGCCCTTCCTGACGCCAACCTCAATTGAGGAGCTAATAAAGATGAAATGAACTGGAGTAAGGAGGCGGAAGGATTCGGCTGTGGCCTATGAATAGGGGCTCTCTAGGAAGCGGCCTGGAAGTGGAAATGGTAAACCACAGAAAACTGTTTCCAGGACAGCCGATAGTTGTGTTCAAACCCATTCGTCTCTCGAGAGCAGAAATTGGCCCCATAGCTGTAGCGCGGCCACTACGTTCGGGCGTTCTCTAATACATTATCCCATAAAGACAAGATACACAAAACCCGTTTATGCTCGAAATGATACCAATCTATGAATGCAAATATGCGCGTGTACTTGTGATTCTTTGGCAGAATGAATGCCTGAAAATAAGGGCAAAACTTACGTTCAGAGATGAGTAACATAGAGGGTAGGCTAGTAACAATTTTACTGAGCAATTTGGCTGCGTGGTTCGAGTCATGTCGCTGTCAGCTTACATTCAGATGACAGTCTTTAGTGTGTAGTCTTCACCAATGAAGGACAGATGTTTATAAAATAATAATTTATTTCAGTTCATTCTCCAGTATGTTAATGCTCTCTCCGTTCCAGAATACCTTCAAAACACATTAGTGATTTTTTAAAGCTGAATTTTCTAGGAAAAGCATAAAACTGTTTAAAACAAGTACGGATATTCAGAAAAAAAGATTCAGTGTCTGTATCGCATCAGCCAGATATAAACAAATATTGTACCAAACATTTTCAGTTTGAACTGGATAACAAGATTTTATGTTTATTTTCAAAGATTCTTGACTTACGCCCTCTTAAAAAGTTCAGCTTTTGACTTTAACGTAACTGGAATGAATTACATTTAATTTTACTTGCCTAAATTCACCTAATTACAACCGCAATAATAATAGTTATAAAAATAATAATCATCATACAAAACTTTAATTTTTTTAAGGAAAACAATTGCCAGGCTGAGTGGCTCAGACGGTTAAGGCGCTGGCCTTCTAACCCCAACTTGGCAGGTTCGATCCTGGCTCAGTCCGGTGGTATTTGAAAGTGTTCAAATACGACAGCCCCGTGTCGGTAGATTTACTGGCACGTAAAAGAACTCCTGCGGGACTAAATTCCGGCACCTCGGCGTCTCCGAAGACCTTAAAAAGTAGTTAGTGGGACGTAAAGCAAATAACATTATTATTATTATTATTATTATTATTAAGGAAAACAATCAAACAATCGGTTGCTTGATTTTTGTAGTCGTAATATTCTGAGAATTAATAACGACGCAATACAAAGTAGTTGGACCTTATATTACAGTAACTTTATGTATACAAATCTCAGTGAAATAGGCTCGTTTATAAGAAAGTTCCGACATTCTTTAAACACTCAACCAAAAGCATAACAAATGCCTGTTTTATACCAAACGATAACCCTGTTTAAATTTGATATAAAAGGAGAGAAGACGAAAATGGCTTAAATCAGTGTTAAGTCCATTTGAAAAAATATGTTCATATGTCTCCTATAGTGCAAATATCTATTGAGAATGCTTTTAAGTTATTGGTATGACAGAGTGTTTTATTAAGCATTCAGTTGCCAGGTCTGCAGGGAATTAGATAGGCCTCTATCATTGATCAGGCTCGCAAGAACAACAACAGGAATTCGTCAATTAATTATGAAAGGCAGATTACATGGGTTGTACAAATAGAGGAAGAGGAAATAACTCAAGCGTACTTACAGTCATGATTTTATTTTTGTGTACAAGAATAATGTAGAAAGGTAAGGGGACTTAGACCAACAAATTATGAAATGTACGAAAAACACAGTATTATCTTGTATGCGCAGATCGGTGGTAAAACAAAGTTGATCTAATTCGAATATAAAATTACGTCTATGAATGGACGAGTTAAAAATAACAAAATGATTTCAAGGATGTCATGCTGAGAGATTCTTCGTTACTAGTTTCCTGTCCTTTTGAACACGATTTGAAGCCTGGCCAATGCACAAGAGATTAGGTTAAAATCTAAATATTAATATACATTTTCATTTATTGAGGAATAACCTCCTGAATTTACAGGCTACCGTTAAAACAGGGTAAAACACATCACATGTTGTCTATAAAATTATATTAATTAAGGAAATCTCTAAATAAACGAACACGTAAACAGTATAATTAGTTCTGCATTTCCGTGCTGTAGAGCTGGTGTCTCAGGATCTTGATGGAGCCTTGGAAGACGAGTCACGATTTTGGGGATGAGCTTCATTGGAAGTTGGAAGCGCTTCCACGTGGCGGCAAAGTGACGGGGTACGGTACCGCAAGCTCCGACCGTTATCCCTATTACATCGATTTCCTGAAGGCGGTATTTAGATTTGCAGTAAGGTATAGTGGGTTCATATTTTTTAATCTTGTCTCGATTAACCTCGTCTGGCTGATCGCTATGGTGCTTAATCTGTATAAAAATCAATATGCAATTATAAGAACCGAGGGCTACGAAGAAGAGAAACAACTATCTAGAAAGAAGTGAGGCAAGGCTACACTTTGCCCATGCTAATTTTCAATATTTACATAGAACAGTCAGTAAAAGATGTCCAAGCGGTATTTTGGAAAGGACTACAGTTCAAGGAGCTGAAATATTTATGACGTTATTGTGCAGATTAATGGAAGGAAACAGATTAATATTGGTTTAAATGGAGGAATAACTAATGATGGTAGGAGTCAAGAGGACGCAAAATTCATGATGGTCCAAACAAGGAAAACCTTTCTTAAGACTTTTTTTCACTGCAAGCATATATATACAAATTACAAACGTTAGAGCGTGGCATCGTATGGAAATAAAACATGGACCATAACTTGTGCAGAAAGAAAGGGAACAGAAAGCTTTCGAAAATGGATTTACAGAAGAATGTTTTGTTCTCTTGTTTTTGCTTTACGTCGCTCCGCCACAGATAGGTCTTATCATGACGATGGGATATGAAAGGGCTAGGAGTGGGTGAGAAGGAAGTGGCCGTACCCTTATTAAGGTACAGCTCCAGCATTTGCCCGGTGTGAAAATAATGGGAAAACACGGAAAACCATCTTCAGGGCTGCCTACAGTAAGGTTTGGAGCCACTCTCCCCCGAATGCAAGCTCATAGCTGCGCGCCCCTAACAGCACGGCCAACTCGCTCGGTATAGAAGAGTGCTAAATGTGAGATGGGTAAATTGAATCACAAATGAAGACATATCGAATCGAGCAGAGGAGAAGAGGATACGTTTTAAGACACCCGAGACTTATTCTATACTTTATCTGAGAGAAGTGAAAGGAGTAGATGTAGCGGTTACGTTGAAATGAAAATGCTAGCCTATAATAGAGTGGTATGGAGGCCTGACCCAAAATTTCACACTCCAGGACATTGCTCTTGAGACTGTAGAGGTGGGTTCCATCGCTGAGTCCGAGGAAAAAACCAACCGTGGAAGGTAAACGGATTTAGAAAGAAAGAATTGACTCATCAGTACCGACTCACTAAGTACTCCACTCCTTACTTGAAACACACACCACCGCCAGTCCTTGAAAGTGAGTACTGCAGACTTTATTGGTATTGAACTATCATCTTCACTGACAAGACGATACGAGGAGAATCATTTCTACGTAACTGTTACATCCTACATCTACTCCAATGTGTTTGACTCCCTACATTTCTCTGACATATAAAATATTGAATATTGTATCAATACGGATCAAATATGAAGTTTTTTACTTACGATAAGATAATACCATGTAACAGACCATATATGGTGCAACTTGATAAGACGAAGGAATCCTCATTGATATTGCATGCCCAGTTCCCACAATCTACTGGCACACAGAGGGAAAATGTCCAAGTACACCGATTCGTCGGTAGAAATTAAAGCAATGTGGAGAGTCAAGAAGGCTACCACAGTGCCAATAATCCTAGCGTTCAATGGTCTTATTACAAAAATATTGCAGTAATTTTACCTAGATGTCGCAACGTCCACAAGTTTTTGGAGGTGGAACATCCACTGCATCACTCTAATATGCGAATGATCAGTAGTTTAGTAAATAATTTGTATGTAAATATATTATACCGGGTGGTCCACCAGCCCCTTGCGATCCAGTTTTATGCATCCCTCCACATTTACTACAATTATTCTGAAATACATCCGTCCCTCTCCCTAAACCGGGGTGATATAATGAAATGTGTGTTTACGGGCTAGAAGATAGCAGGAATCTTGAGCGCCACTATTAATTCATTATGGGTACCTGGAATGAACCCGCAAAACGAGTACAGATACGCAGAACAGGAGGTGGACGCACAGACCGAGAGCACGCTACTGTATAGATCAAGTGTCGCAGTAGCTCACATGGCAAGTTGGCGGGGATATTGTGATAGTGGACAGTGCTCGAGGTAGGAGGTTAGAATCCCACACAAGAATTTTTTTAACAGCCAGTTGCCTGGGATGTGGTAAGGTTGCATACTTGATGGCTTTCAAGGATTTATTTATTTATTTGACCCCGTAAAAGACTGTATGTATCGTTGCATTGGGTATGGTGCTGGGTTGGAAGAGGATGAGGAGATGATGGTCTGTGGCTAGTTAGCTACGTCGCACATGCTCCAAGCTTCGTAGGCCACAGGTAGGGCAAGGTATGCCCCATTGGAACTATAACAAGATGCGACGGCAAGTAAGTCTGTACTGTAGTTGCGCGAACTCTCCTCCTTCGAAGCAATTCACAACGCAAAGTTTATGAACGGCCTCGAGATGTATTCCAGGGGCGAGTGTGTGAATATGTTACTTATCTATGGAGAAGCTAAACAGAATGCATACCAGTCACAACGCCTGTACCGAGAACGCTATCCGGATAGACGACAACCGACCGGCATGACATTTCGAAGTGTGGAAAGACGTCCGCGGGATACTGCATCCCTGGGAAGGACACAACCTGTTCGAGATCACCCCGTGACGTCTGCTGACAATGAAGAGCTCGTGTTTGACGCTATCCGGCGTAACCCTCATACTAGCACAGGAGACGAACATGTGCGGATATTGCATACCCACCGGTTTCACCCGTACCACCTGCACTTTCACCAGGAGCTCCATGGTCATGATTTTGATGCCCTGGTGGCGTTCTGTCAATGGATCCTATAGCATGTGGACACTGATTCTGCTTTTCTAGCGGCTCCCTTATTTGCGGACGAAGCACGATTCCACTACAATGGAACCGTTAATCGCCATAATATGCATTATTGTAGTGCGGATAATCCCCATTGGGTGCGACAGACAGCTTTTCAGCTACAGTGGGGCATGAATGTATGCTGTGGAATCATGGGTGATCACCTCATCCGTCCCCATTCCTTTGAGGGTCATCGGACCAGCCAACGTTATCTGCGGTTTCTCCAAGGGGAACTGCCACCATTTCTGGAACACGTGCCACTCCTTGACCGCTGCAGTATGTGGTTTCAACATGACGTAGCTTCACCGCACGCGGCGGTGGTCGTCCGGAACCATCTCCATGCGACGTTTCCTAATAAATGGATAGAAAGGGGAGGACCTGTCCCCTGGCCCGCCAGATCGCCCGAGCTTACGCCTCTGGATTTTTTCTGTGGGGCTATGTAAAACAACTTGTGTATGCACAGGAGCCATCCAGTCCTTGTCACCTTAGACAGCTCATCACCGAGGCATGCCAATCCGTTTCGCCAGAGATGTTGCAACGGGCCAGACGGTCCTTCCAATATCGTGCGCAGCTCTTAATCGACCACGAAGGTCGTCAGTTCGAGCAGGTGCTGCGTTAAACGACTTGGATAACTGAAATCCTGTCACATGTTTCCTAGCCTCTATCAACCCAGCTCCATACCAGCAGCACTTTTCAGAGCCAAATAAACAAGCCAGTCTGTAAAAAATTCCTGTATTAAGTATACAACTTTGCCACATCCCAGGCAAATGGCTTAAAAAATACGTGCATGGGACTTGAACCTTCTAACCCTTGAGCACTGTCAACTATCACACATCCTGCCGCACGCTAACCATGTGAGCTACTGCGACACTTGACCTACAACTCACTCTTCCCAGCCTACACTGATCATGGATAATCATATCCTCATCCTCGTCCAACCCAGCACCATATCCGCACCATGCAAATCAGACCTTGGAAGCTATCAAGTATGCAAGCTTACCACATCCCAGACAACTGGCTGTTAAAAAAATTCTTATGTCGGATTGGAACCTCCTATCTCGATCACCGTCCAATCTCACATATCTCCCCGCTAGCTTGCCATGTGAGCTACTGAGACACTTGAACTACGGCGCCCACTTCCCAACCTATACAGTACAGTGCTCCTTGTCTGTGCGTCCGCGTCCTGTTTTGAAGTACGTGTTCTGCGTATCTGTACTCGTTTTACGGGTTCATTTGAAGTACCCATAACGAATTAATAGTGGTGCTCACGATTCCTGTTGTCTTCTAGCCCGTAAACACGCATCTCGTTATAATACCCCGGTTTAGGGAGAAGGACCGATGCCTTTCTGAAATGTAGTAAATGTGAAGGGATGCATAAAACTGGATCGGAAGGGGCCGGTGGACCACCCGGTATATCGTCATTACGCCTAGAAAAACCTCTATGTGATAATATTTCAGCATAGAACTCTGACCAGAAAGGTTCTGTCATCTAGGCTAAGGTTCAGTATTGCATGAACTTCATCAACGAATTTCCGTTCTAAGTAACACATGTGCTGCGGGTCAGTATTGTCACGTAACCGAATTTCGAGGTGCAAGGATAATATATACAATGCCTCTTCCTCGTATCTGGTACCTAAGTGGTAGACAATACCAATTCTAATATTGTGAAAAATGACATAATAATAATAATAATAATAATAATAATAATAATAATAATAATAATAATAATAATAATAATAATAATAATAATAATAATAATTAGAAGAAGAAGTAGAATATGTCCCTTCAGTGGTTTTAGATTTCAAGAGACGATAGGACGTACGTTTCCATAGCAACAACGATGCTCTACATAGCAGTAGAGCATAGTAATACCATTTAGTATCTTCCTGCAGGGATTTTTTAAGTGCTGAAAGCCATCGAAATGAAGTTGTCACAGGTAAACCCTTTAAGTGTCACAAATATCAGCTGGGATCGACCTAGTTCTCAAATAATTAATTATCGCGTACAGCTACAGACATGTTCATGACTTTGAAGGAACCAAAAACTCAATTACGCAGAAATCGGTGTCTACATCACACGTCTAAAATCGCATTGTAGGTAGAGGCTCTACTCACTTAGTCGCCCATGGTTAAAATCCCGGCCACGGCATGTGGAACTTTTCAAATGAAATATCACGTCCTTATGGTTCAAATTCCACGTGAGATAAGAATTTTACACTCGAGTAAAACTACAAGCTTGTTTGCTTTGCATAGTAGATAGGTCTGATAAAAGATTACAGTGTCGTATATTTAAACCAGCTTCCGTAAAGCGTTTTAATGCACGCATGTAACACGATAAGACGTGCGTTCGCATAGCAACAACGATCTTCTACGAAACAGTAAAAACATAGTAATAACATTTAGTTCAGTAGGAACATCACTGTAGGCCATGTGATCTCCCGTCCGTCTCTCTTGTGGTTAGAATTTTAAACAGCATTGGAGATACATCCAGTCTGCCGTTAACTGGTGGCCAATAGAACAGGCTAGGTTTTAGCATACTTGCGCCCTGAACGAAATATAATCTGATGAATCTCTTTAAGAGATCAACATCGATATCGTCAGCCTTATGATGTTATGAGGAAAATAATTATAATACTGATAATAATAATAATAATAATAATAATAATAATAATAATAATAATAATAATAATAATAATAATAATAATAATAATAATAATAATAATAATAATAATTGTACCGGGAGGTACACCTCAACGCCGCGCATTCAAAATTAGCGCCTAAAGGAACTCCTCTATCGAACTAAAGCGGAAACTACTACAACAGGAACTTAGAACTTTAATCAGAAGATGTCACCACCGAAATATTATGTAATTTTGTTATTGTGCAGGTTCCTAACCTGAGTGAATTTCTCTTTGTTTTGTTTGCCATTCGACAAGAAGATTGGACATTTTTCTACAGATGACACAAATATTAAAAAGATTATGATCATGCCCTCTGGTGCAAGGTGAAAGAACTTATAATTTAAAGAAGTTTTGTATTTCTAGGTTTTTGTAACTGATTGATGTTCATTTATTTTTGGGTTAGCTATATTTCCGTTTTCTTCCCGTCAGTTTCTAACCCAGCCAATCACTAATTTCTATAATTAATTTTCAACTTATCACAGGCTTCTTGTTCGATTTTGAGTGTTACATTTGAACTCAACCAATAAAATTGAGAAGGTGTGGCAAGTTTACTCTTGAATGATCTCGAACCTTCCCTGAGGGTTTATAAACTGCGGCTTTTCACGTTTCTTGGCCAATTGATCGTCGTCTATCTGTGTGTGCTTAAGCAGGAAGCGGTCGGCCTCTTTCATCGGCAGCACAACATCTACAAGGTAATGGCCACATAAACTACATCTTTCTTGTTGTAGCTACCTCCCCAGATTATTCCAAGGGGAAGGTCCGAATCTTTAACCATGTAACCTACGTTTCTAATATGTAACCTTCTTCCGACTAATGTAAAAATTTCATAAAATCTGTAACTGTAAATCGGGGATATAGAGTGATGTACACTCTCGAGCTCCCCTTCATCTTGGTTTGAGGTGACTACGTTTTGTAACTGTTTTTCCTTCTGTAATGTGTTAAAGTAATTTCTATGCGAGTCACCTCAGTAGTTTGGGAATAGCCCCTGTTTCATCGGCCTAGAGCCCTGTAGGTTTTCATTATCTTGGAGCGCTGTGTACGCCTCCAGTCCTTTTGTGTTTGGGCCAGATATTTAACCTGTTCTGTTTTCATGAAGGCCCGGTAGGTTGGGTATTAAATACCCTTGTATAAATCATTTTCAAATTGTACGTTGTGTCTTGAGAGGACAGTGATTGTAAGTTGATGTTGCCTTGAGTAGGCCTGGAAACATGAGAGCCTGTTAGCTCTTTTTCAAGTTTTGTAACGGTAAAGTGTGCCTCTGGGAGGCTAGATATTGTGATTTAGGGAGCAAGTGCTCTTGAATTAGAGTATTTCTGCCCCTCACTAAATAATACCTCTTCCTTTGTAAATTTGTAAAACTAGGGGCTTGAAGCCCAGAATTTGTAAAAAGTTCACTAATCTTGAATTTCCCTAGCCTTGTTTCAAGATTGCTTTTGTACCCGATATGTTTTTTATGTTCACCAAGTAAAAATCGTTGTTGTTGTTTTCTGAAAAAATGTAACCTTCAGTTCAAGTTTTAAATAAATTTTGATATTGTAGATAGACCCATTCACCTCAGCACCTTCTTTAAACTCTTTCTGCTCTACGGGTAACCCCGTAACAACAATAATAATAATAATAATAATAATAATAATAATAATAATAATAATAATAATAATAATAATAATAATAATAAATAATAATACTCTAGGCAAGTGAGAACTTTTCTCTTAGGTCTGATAACTTCGATGTTCTGCTTGCTAAGACTATAATCATTACTCATCATCAGAGCCCGGATTTCCATGCAAATGCATGTTTTTAAATAAGCTGGTTACAATTCTCAAACTTCACAAATATTCGTTTTATGGCTTAACGATTCCAAATAACCGTTCTTTTCTGTGCATGTTTGCGTGTTTTGGTCTTTTTAGGACAAAATTCATGCATAATGCATATTTTGAAGATTTTGGATTTAATAGCGAATATTTGGACGTTTAATATTGCATAATATGACTTTTCTTGTGACTTTGGCGCATATACAATGCTAACTTGCATGATAGTGCCTTTTAGGAATGTTGGTTTGCAGAATTTGGGGCCTTTTTTCCACGTTATACAGAATGTCTATTACTGAGAAACTGAGAGAATGTATTCCTGGCATCCTACATGACAACCAAAATTAGTACATAATCAATTAACCAAACGCGTTCTTATCTGCTGCTTGAGTAAACATTGACGTAAGCCGGAAGGCCCCACGTCGATCTGTGTAATTCATGGGACTAAATTGTCCCAGTTATACATTGTTATAAATCGAACCATAAATTGAGCATTACTCATTGATGGCTCATTCTTTCGTCTGTGTTAAACGAACAAAATAAAACTTGTATCGTATTTCTGTGACGCCGCGTTACTGAGCTAGCAGCTGGTTTTGCACAGAACCCTCTTCCGTTCTTATCCTGGATTTTCCTACCGGGAACTGTCACTCGTCACTTTGTTATCGCAGCAGGCAATCAATGCCAGTTATTGAGGAGATACAAATGTGTCTGCCATCATTCCACGGAGAAGTATTAGGGCTGGTTTACACAGGTAGAGTAGCGAGGCGAGTAGAGTAGTTAGTAGAGTAGCCACGTTACTCTACTCTACCGCTGTCTGGTAGAGTTGACACTCGTATCGTTCATACGGGAGTAGAGTCATACAGTAGAGTAGAGTACAGTAGTAGCACCATGTCAAGACGTAAGCACATCGTAAGGAAGTGTTTAAAGACATTTACAAACATATTACTGCAAGAGGTTAGTGAAGCGTTAGAAGAAGTAAATGAGGAAAAAAGGGAATGGGTAAGAGGCTGGCTTAGTAGGAGAGATACACTCGGGGCATCGGCATTAATTCTGAGAGAACTTGGCAATTTGGAGAAATATGGGGGAACAAACTCGACACAGTTGGCCAAGAACATGAGGGATCGTCTCAGGAATCATTTTGTTAATGAAGGAGCAGTTCCCTGGCAGTACAAGCATGTATTTTAACCCAGGAACACAAACGATTGAATTGTTATGACTTTATTCATTATTGTACAGAAAGTAACGACAGTGTAATCATCCCCTCAGGATTTTACTAGTCTTCGTCTGTAAATACTGTAGTGGTGATTTCTAAGATAAAACTATATGAACGAACTCCAGTCTAATTATAGATCATAATTCTGGCGAAGGTTTTTGTTCCACGGTGAAGGGGTGAGGTACTCCTTTCCCCAATTAGACTGTAGTGATGTTTCTATTTCCTCTTTTTTTTTTTTTTTTTTTTTTTTTTTTGTATTTCAGCAAACCTAAATCTTATCCGAATGGAATTTTACAGAATTCATTTCAAAAGTTATAGAAAGAATACCCATTGGCCATCAGTGTGTCGTCTCAGAACCCACGAGTCTCAAAACTCACGAGTATCAAAATTCACGAATTCTAAGAAGAGGATTAGCAAGAATAGGTTTCTCTATCTGGGCCAGTCTCAAACCTCACGAGCAGGACCAGTTCTTCTTTGAATGGATATGTGCCCACCCTACTAGTGATGATATAATCGGATATTTTTTTAAAATCAAATAGCTTCCATCCGGTTATTTAAATAATGGAATAAATAATCAAATGAATTTCAAATATCATTCAGTTATATCGCGTAGAATAATCGGTTGCGTCATGAATACATTTTTCGGTGTAAGTGTGTCGGATGGATAATCGATTGAATTATGTGAATAGATGAAAAATAGAAATACGCCCCTTTTTTGGAATCCATGAAGTCCAATGCTGAAGACGGCACAAACACTCAGTTCCCGAGCCATAGGAATTAACAAATGAAAGTGAAAATCCCGGCCAGGAGTCGAACCTGGGACTCCCTGGACCCATTGGACCACAGACCAGCATGCTAATCATGTATCCATGCAGCCGGACGACATAAAATTAAAGTAGGTATATTGCCTGCTGCTAGTTAAAATAAATTTTCAGTTGGTAGTAATTACCGGGGCTTAGTTCTATTATGAGGCCAGAAGACGGCATTTACTTATATAAGAAACTTTATTTTACCGATATTAAATATTACGACTGTTAATTCACTCATTTAGTTTCATTAGAGATTAATTTGGTCATGAATCTCATCGCAGGGAAATTAAATTACTTATCTCCATTCCCTTCAGAAAGTGGGCGAGTATGATGAACGGTCTCTGATACGCTTTCCGAAAATAATATGAACTCATGCTCCACACGTATGACTGAGTCATGTACTCCCAGATGCCTTACTTAGCATAGATTAATATATTACATCACGCCCCCACGCCCCCACGCGATTACACGATACGCAATGTTATATACTTGTAGTATTGACTACTTGGCTCACCAAATTTATAAAATCATAAATTAAAATGTGTCAGAATTTTATCTGAAAT
This sequence comes from Anabrus simplex, assembly GCF_040414725.1. NCBI lineage: Eukaryota > Metazoa > Arthropoda > Insecta > Orthoptera > Tettigoniidae > Anabrus > Anabrus simplex. The sequence goes on along the minus strand of NC_090267.1, from coordinate 386,509,484 downwards.
ATAGCGAAGTAGCCAATCGCTATCTTTGACGTTCTGTTGCTATATGACTTAAAAAAGACTCCACAGCGCTGATGTTGATGATATTTTATGATGGTGGTTCTTTTCCCAGCCAAGAAAATGTGGAAAGGTTCATTAAAAATCAATAAGTGTTGAAAACAATGAAGGAAAAGGTGGTGGTGGTGGTGATTACTGTTTTAAGAGGGAGTGCAACTGGGCAGCCATCCTCTATTAATACTAATCAGAGGGAAAAAATGGAAGGTGGCCCATACTTCGAGAAAATGAAGGTTTCGGGCAAAGAAAGACAAGGGCCTTTTCTAAAAAATGTAAGTACCCCTGGGGCCCCTTTTAGTCACCTCTTACGATAGGCAGAGGATACTGTGGATGTTACTCTGCCACCCCAACACACAGGGGAAAATAATGGTCGATGAATGACACAGAGGTGTATTATTATTATTTTTTTTTTTTTTTTTTCGTTGCTTGTACGGCCCAGGTGTAGAGCTTAAGCTTCTAGATCTGACACTGTACTGTAAACAATAATTATTTTGGATATTCCAAACAACATATGGAACTATTCAATTTGTTGGGGAAATTACTGTTATTGCTGAAAATTAACGGCAGTGGCAAGTGATGTGTAGAAGATCCCTATGTATGTTATTAATATGATTAATGTACACAGTCCTGCACCATTGTATTGCCTAACTTAAACATGTCGAGACACATGATGAACACGCTGTGTAACACTGAAACTTGAGAAATCTTCATATTAAGTGAAAATCCAGCTGACACTTGTTTATATTTTATGTTGCATCTTCGAGTGTAGATGTCTGCGGCACCACCTCCAGACTTCTTGGATCTTCGTATTTTCATGAGTATTTGATTGTATGTACATCGTCATTTTTTTATTTTCTGTTTCAGTTCCGTTAACCCAAAACCCTCTTTACCCATTTTCGCAATCAAGTCCTCTTCCGCCGCCCGTCTCATATTCTTATTTCTATAAGTAACGCTGTTTATGTTCCATAAACATTCTTTTTCGCTGTAGAGCTCCACAAATTTGCAAGTTTCTTCTTCCGTCCACTTTATTTTGCCGCCAAATAAACGCTCGACGTAATACCACCGTATGTATTATCCGCACACTTTATCTTGGTGCATTTACACCCTAGAGCTGAATCGGTCGACCTCCGCGATCTTCGAGATTCGTACTGGCAACCTTTGAAACACAAACTATGAATCGCTTAAGTATCGTTGTGCGACATCTGGCGTACACTTTACGTACTAGTACTGTTGTTGTTTACACAACAAAGCCGAAGTATAGAATACATGCTAGGAACAAGATTCGCATAGAAAAATGTTTTATAATGTTATATAATGTGTATGTGACATAGTTGTTGGCTTAAAATTATAACGGTTTAGAAATTGCATGTCGATCGATCATATTCTCGATTCAATTCAGATTTCATTTTCATTCAGTTGGCAGCACCAGGCAGCACTATCGATACCGGGATAGCTCCCTCCTTACTCCTCACACCCGTACACAAATGCACCAAGATAAAGTGTGCGGATAATACACACATGCAAATACAGCAGTCGAATGACGCGTCAGCTGAAAAATCGAACGTCCTCGGACTTCTCCGCCAGCTCTCGGAGCTCGGTTCCGGTGGAGGGGGAAGGATAGTGGTAGAGTTACTTTACCGCAGCGGAAACCCACTCTACTCTACTGCCTACTAACTACTCTACTCTACTTGCTACTATCCCGGTCGTTTACACGATGCTAGTAGCTCTACTATCCACTCTACTCGCCTCGCTACTCTACCCGTGTAAACCAGCCCTAACTGCGGCAGCTAGATATAAGTTGAAAAAAGTGATCCGTTCAAATCCTGATTTTGATTCGTCAAGCTTATATAAGACGTATTGTAGTGAAAATGTAAAAGACGTACAATTTGACCTCACTTCTTGTGACGTAGAACTTCTGTGCTTAAGGATGTGCTGACAGATAAACGGACGAGCTTAAATCAAGGCAATTTGGAGAAATTAGTTGTTGTACAAATGTTTCAAAAGGAAGTGAATTTTGATTGTGCATATTTCCAGTTTATCGTGCATGTTTTGCTTTATGATAGTGCATGAATGCATGCATATTTTGAGATTTGATAGTGCATTGAAATCCGGGCTCTACTCATCATAGATTACCTTCAAAAGAGAGGGCTACGTAATTCTCGATAACAGTAAAATTTTTAGAGTCACCACAGTACAAGGGTTCGAACTCGGGTCTCCAAGTCACTAATCTGTAATAAAAACCACCTGATTTCGGAATAATTTCAACTTTCTTCTTTTTTTAGTAAAAAACAAACCTACATAAAACATTAAGTAAATGCGTTACCTTTTCAAGCGATTCTTTACAAGCATCAGTTTAATCAGAATTTACAGTGGCTTCATGCAGGTATTAAATCAATCAACAAGATCTCGCGTGTATGAAATGGTCAATTTTATCATTTTCTCGTCCAAAAGTTTAGATAAATTGTATCTCAAAGGGAGTTGGGTTGTTCTATCTTTTCATTGTCAAAATTATGAAATTTAAGTTTCTGGGCCTTTGAAATCTCTACCACTAATAATTTGAAATCCTTAAAGCTTCTTTATCATCGTCTAGCATTTAAGTAGCATTTACACTGTAGTTTGAGCAATATTTACGTTTCTTTTCATACGTTAATTAATGTTTAAGGAAGAATATACGAGAGATGTTTCTTTATTAATGGCAGTACTGTTACATGTACACCAGGAAACGAAACCAGGATTCCTCGCATATACATACGTTCGAGTTGAATCCAAATTTCTTTACAGTACATGGACTCGACCGTCCAACCCTCCCCGCATGCGCTCTGATGTGGTGAATAGCGTCTGTGAGAGACTGGACGAACGAATTAGTCCCCTCGAAAGTCAGAAATGAGTCAGAACCCCCAGCAATGTGAAGAGGACGACGATTCTGGTGTACAACTATGATGACGTTTTGTTAAAGCCTACCGTACCCCAAGGACAAACCGTGCATGCGCAGTATTACAGTTTATTTCTGGAACATCTACGACCAACGTTGCGCAAGAAACGCCAGCACTTTCTGCTGGCACCTTCCATCAGTTTGCAGACGGCTAATTTGTACGCTCGATGGGGCTGGGACGTGCTCTGTCGTTCCTCATACTGCTGGACTTAAGCTTCTGTGATTTTGATTTAATACCGAAGATGATGAAACCGCTTTTCCTAACGTTCTGCAGGCGAAGACTACTCCTTTCGCCCCATCAAGTGAACAGTTCGGAACACTTCGCTGGCAACGGGTTCTATAAAATGTTGGGGACTACACTGAGGTAGGTACAGTAGAAATTCCATTGAGGTATCAGCTATTACCAATAGTTGCCACTAATTAAGAAACAGCCCTCGTGTCGCTAAATTTACTGGCACGTAAATGAACTCCTGCGGGGCATTATTCTGGCCCTTTGGAGTCTCCAAAATCTGTAAACGTGACTTTTGTGATATAAAATCCATAATTAACTAATTATTGACTTACTTGGCTTATTTCCTGTATCACGTAAGTGGAAAATAGGGCATCAATGAACTTCCGCCACCGGACTCTGTTATTTGCGCCATCGTTTTGATCTCGATCCAGGTCTTCCCTCCTTTCTACATCCCTTCTGCTATTACACTCCTCCTCCATGTGTTTTTTGGTGTGCCTCTTCTCCTGCTACTTTGTGGGTTCCCTTGCAGGGCTTGTCTTGCTATGTTGTCTTTATCTCGCCGTAATGTATACCCAATCCACTTCCAATTTCCTACGGCGCATCTCAATACCAAAGGGTGTTTGATGGGTTCTTCTTCACAGCTCTTCATTGAAGATTACTTGTGGCCACCATATATTCAGGATATTCCTCAAACTTCTGTTCACAAGCGTTTGGAGTCTGCTAATCATTTGTTTGTTAGTCTTCCAAGTTTCAGACCTGTAGAGCAGTATTGACTTAATCAATTATTAATGAGGTTGAAATATCCACTATGCAAACTCACACAGTCAGAATCAGAGCTCCAAGCGGACATACTTGTTAAATCAATGTTATCTTAATATGAATAGTGTTCCAGAATTTGTCTGGTGTGAATCTGGACCCCATGTTTTATTTTTTTTACACTTTTCTTACAATTAGCTTTACTTCGCACCGACACAGATAGGTCTTATGGCGACGATGGGATAGTAAAGGGCTAGGAGTACGAACGAAGCTGCCATGTCTTAATTGCGGTAAAGTCCCAGCATTTGCCTGGTGTGAAAATGGGAAAACCATGGAAAACTATCTTCAAGGCTGCCGACGTAGGGCTCGAACCAACTATCTCCCGAATGCAAGCTCACAGCTGCACGACCCTTGCTCCGTGTTTCATTTAATGTGATTATTAGTGAATTACTACAAAAATTAAATAAGTAAATAAAAGTGTATGGATATAAAATAAATCAAATGCATAGGTACTCAAATTATACAGAGAAGAAAACTTTCAGCGCGGAAATATAGTTTCATTTTTCTATTTAAAAATTTTGCGTGACAGTGTGTCGGCTGCTGGCTTAATCAGTATAACGGTTTTACGTAAATGTATTATTAATGAAGACATCTGAAGCATTATATTACAATAAAGTAGGTACATATAAGGATGTTTGAGTGAGCTATTCTGATGAATTTACATTAAAACAAGTACACAAAGGTGTGATAATTCGAAATCCATTATGTTATTACTAAATACGGCTGTTTATTAGGTGACGTTCCTGATATTCTTATATCACATTGGTCATTGGAGCCATGAGCTGAGCGGTCAGCCTAAAACTGGTGTCAGATTTCCTTTTAGGAAAATCTAATTGTTATAAATATGTCTTTCAATAAATGAAACTCACAACGATTAATTTATTTGCATCTAACGCATCGTTTCCTAGAGACATCTGTATAGAATTTGGAGTCGACGAATGTTTGATTCAGGGCATAGAAAGAGTGAAACCGACTCAGGGCCTATGGGACTACCAAATGAAATAATCAGTTGTTGCAGTATGAGGAGATGAGGCCTCTTTGATAAAAGAGTTTTCTATGTCTCTCAGTCAGGGACATCCATCAGTACCTCACACCAGGGCCTGCAATATCACATCAACCGTCTGTACTCTAACACCCCTCTTTGATAGTATGTCTCTCAGTAATGGCCATCTAATACTTCACATCGTAGCCTGCATGGTTGCTAGGAAACACCGCGTAACATCACGCCGACCACACAATTCCTCGTAATCTGCAGGCCTTCGGCTTGAGCACTGGTTCCTTGGTAGATCATAGCCCTTCGGAGATGATGCGCCATGGGATGTGGTTTAAATTATAAGGCCAAAGTAATCCTTTACTCACTCATGAATTATAACCATACCCTCAAGTAGAGCAGAGGAGTAAAACACAGATGATCATCATATCGTAACCGTTCGTCACATTCCACACATTTTGCGAAGGGAACAGTCAAGCGCTATTATACTAATCCTTCAATAAATAGTCTACTGCTGTTGCTGTAACATTATATACTGCGAAGGATAAATCAAAGAAGAACTTGTTGCTGAGCTGGAAAAAGAGCAGTAATTCTTTTCCCCGTAAGGAAGTAAGCCGTACTGATGAGAGTTATATTTCAACGAAATCGCATTAGAATACTTTTTATACCCGCTACAAAGGTTCGTGCCAATAGACGTGAGGTTCAAAATTAAACGTACTTCCCTTGAGCGAGTTGGATGAGCAGCACAGGTCATGCATCAGTAAGGTTGTTCTCCTTTATTACTTCTCAACGGGAAAAGGATCGACATTCTTTCGCATCTTGCCTATTTTTAAAGGAAAATAGTACGGTAATGGAACTCATATTCTTTCGGATGAACCAAGCACACCTTTACTGCCTCTAAAAAGGGAAGTCCTCGAAGTAGCTGAGTTAGTGTATATTCCAAAAGTGAAAACCGTATGTGCCAATATTTACTGCTACTTATTTAGTTTTGAAGATGGTGAAAATACGCGGGAAGATGCACTGTGCAGCAGCTCGTGGCTGAAGCGAAGTGGAAACACGGGCAGTCATTTTTCAATATAGCAAGCTTTATGCTAACTATTGGGTATACAGGATGTAAGGGAAAGTTATGCCGAAAATGTGACGGGTATATAAGAAGTGAGTTTGCTACAACACCACAAGGCAATGTTTTCCTTTTTGATTTGCATCGCACGCCTCGTTACAAGCGTTCCCCAACCGTACTGTTTATCTTTCCTTCTCTTTTTTCTTCTTCTACCACTTTTCCCACACCTGAAATTTAATGTCAGTACAGTCACGTCCCGTTGGTCTATTGCACGTGTGATATCGGCGTTCGAGGGATAGGGTCACGGGTTCGAACTGCGTCACACATGTGGACGCGGCCCTGTTTTACGGCCAGATGTCCTTCCTGTCCCCGATCCAGAGGAATTAACTTAATCAGACGCGATTAAATTCTCTGGCCCGGCGGGATATACCACTGGTATACGATTTTCAGGATAAGAGGAAAAATGAATTGTCACTGTATTAAAATATACTTCTCGAAGTTTCTGCAATAGTAATTGAGGGTTGACAGTGTCGAAGACAACACTGAAATTTAATAATGTCGGAACAGCCACGTTGTTTTACAATTTACAAATGGTATAATTTAATTTCGTGTGGCTATTTCTAGCCGAGTGCAGCCCTTGTAAGGCAGACCCTCCGATGAGGGTGGGCAGCATCTGCCATTTGTAGGACACTGCGTGTTATTGTGGTGGAGGATAGTGTTATGTGTGGTGTGTGAGTTTCAGGGATGTTGGAGACAGCACAAACACCCAGCCTCCGGGCCATTGGAATTAAAATCCCCGACCAGGCCGGGAATCGAACCCGGGACACTCTGAACCGAAGGCCAGTACGCTGACCATTCAGCCAACGAGTCGGACTTTACAAATGGTGAAAATTTCATAATCTTTAGTTTTGATAGTTCTATGCTGACAGTTCAAATGCATGCACCTGTCTTTGTTGAAAATTACAAATATACTGTATGTAATAAGATATAACGGCACTAGGGACAAGATATAAATAGGTACATAAAAGGATGAATGGAATTATTACGTAAAGTGAATTAGACTGGTGATGACAGTAGTGCGATCGAAGAGGTGTGGAAGGGTGTAACCCACCTTAGTCTCGTTATCGAGGAGGCTGGTCTGTAGGGACGAAAAGTAGGAATAAACAGAGTATTTAAGAGGGTCGCGAAGGAGGTTGAATAGGATGCGATTTTGGAGCGCCATGCCCCGCTCGATGGAGCGGTGAAATTGGAGTGGAGGTTTGAAGAATGGGAAGATGTCATATAGGTTAGTGATAAGGCAGAGGGGAGGGAGGCAAGGCCGAATCGTTCGAGGGATACGAGGGGTCGATAGTGTGTCGGGTTCAATTGCCGAAGCAGTTAGATCCTATATAACAGTATAAAGGATGAGTAGGAGTGGGTGATATAAATAAAGAGTTAAGGAGATGGTTCTTTGAACTAATATGTGGGAGAGTGGCAACACAAATGACGACGGCAGAGGAAAATAAAGGTCTAGGTACATGGTTAACATCATACCGAGGTCGAAATGGTCTTTGGTTCTTAATATTTTTGAAACTAGCAAAGAGGTCTTATAATGGCGTTTTAGTCTACACTGGAATAATCAACATTATCTGAGGCTCTTTCTATTGATAAGTGGTAGAAATTTTGCCTCTACATCTCAAGACTACGGATTCAAACCTTGTAAAGAAAGTCGATTTTAAAAGGGAAAAAAATTATTACGCACTGCATATCCGTATGACATCAGGATGCAAAGAGATCTCTATAGACACATGTGGAATTCACCCAACACAATTAATTCTAAAAACTCAGCCAAAGAAGACCCCAACAGGGATACAATTATGTGTCGTTTAGTAGAGTGAAATGGAACGTTGAAATTGGCACTCAGGCATTGTAGATAGCGTTAGATCGCAATTTATTATTATTATTATTATTATTATTATTATTATTATTATTATTATTATTATTATTATTATTATTACTATCTTTTTTCTGGGAAAAAGTTGTCGGTACTCACTATGTAGGTGCGTGTTAGGGCAACTTCCAGACTTCTAACATACGCTTTGATATACCCTCGCCGTCATCATCCACTTCCTTCTCTTACAGAGACTATATTTCCTTTCTTTTTTGCGTAAGTGTCCAATGGTCTGGCCAGTAATATTCAGAGTCTATTTCCTTTTGACCCCGTGAATCTTCGGTCTTGGTTTTGTGATCCTCTTCACCGCGTGTATTTTCGGCACTAGTTTTGTGTTTTACAGGATCGCCAGTAGATTTGACAATTTCTACTTCTTCAGCCTTCCTTATTTTTCTAAATGACACAAAATTAACTACCAGTACTTCTTTTACTCATTTTAACAATGTTTGTACTGATTTAAACTACAGTGGATTTATTCAAAACTCGCATAAACACTTGAATGTTGCAGAGTGGATATAGAGCTGATAATCTGACACTGGACACAATCGGAACGTGAACGCAACTGCCTGTTTCCGTTTGCGTTACCAACCTCTGAAGCCTATAAAACATGTAAGGATGGTACCAACTTGCGAGAATCAAAATTTAAAAATTCAATTCGTGAGCACAGTACCGTCTGCTTGAATATTTATAATAAATTGCCCCGTCAATATACAGCACTTTTATTTAAGCCTTGCGAAAAGAAGGTGCCCGCTCTGCGTATCGTTGCGTACCGGCAGAAGAAATGCACTGATTATTATTATTATTATTATTATTATTATTATTATTATTATTATTATTATTATTATTATTATTATTATTATTATGTTTCAGCCAACTATGGACCACGCTATTTCCACCGTTGTCTGTCTTGAGTTTTAACATTCGCCCAGTACTCCCGCATCCTTCTTCGGTGAGCTTCCTTCCGTTCTTCTGCCCACGTCTTGGCTGTCTTCATTTTAGGTTTCGTTCGAAAACTTTGAAGACCTTCAAGTTTCTTCTTTAAATGGTCATGTTGTAAGACATCATCACGTAAATCCTTTTCCACGTCGGTCAACCAGGCCCCTTTATTTTGTTTAGTCAGAAAGTAGGCAGATATGCGAGTCATTTCTTTCTGGTTTCATTCTTAATAGTGTCTGTTATTTTCTCCATATGCAGATAGTGGTCATGATTGTGCCTTATCCTATATTCTCCATTTTCTTTCATTGGACCCAAGATCTTTCTCTTCCTTTCTTTGACTTCTAGTTGTTCTGCCAGATCTTTCTTATTCAATGGGAGGCATTTTGCTGCATATAGAGCTTCAAGTGCCGAGCCCGATAGCTGCAATCGCTTATGTGCGGCCAGTATCCAGTATTCGGGAGACAGCCCTGAAGATGGTTTTCGGTGGTTTCCCCATTTTCACACCAGGCATATGCTAGGGCTTTACCTAAAGTCCACGGCCGCTCCCTTACCACTCATAGCCCTTTACTGTCCCATCGTCGCCATAATACCTATCTGTGTCGGTGCGACGTAAAACAACTTGTAAGAAAAGAGCTTCAGGTCGAATTACTGTACAGTAATGATTATTATTATTATTATTATTATTATTGATTATTATTATTATTGTTTAAGGGGGCTACCATCTAGGTCATTGGCCTTTTTGTTTATTTATTTATTTATTTATTTATTTATTTATTTATTTATTTATTTATTTATTTATTTCATGCCGATTTTCCTTTGCCACTCCCCTAATCGCCACTATGTATCTGTCACCGGTGATGAGAAATTAATAACGTGGATGGAAACTAAGGAACTCAGACATTTCCGAAGAATTCAATTAAATATTTGTTTTGTTGCTGTAAATTTATGTAAACTTTTATGTGTTTTATTTGTTGTGAAATTTTGTGGATTTAAAGAATTATCAGGACTTACAGGAAAGACTGTTGATATTTAATAATCATTATGAGTGTAGAAAGACATTGATTTCGTATTGGAGATATCCAGTAGTGTACATGTTGTAACCCATTTTTGTATCATCCTGTAGTTGCCACTTGGAGGCTTCGATCACGAAATCGCTGAGTTTCGCAATCGAAACCTCTAGAATATGTTTCTCACATTACCATATATGTGCTGTAATCCTATTGGATAGAATAACGATACTTTTTATTGGTGAAAACTTCGGGTCGAATCACAGGTAGCTTCCCTGATTGGCTGCTTGAGTGTTTCTCAATTTCCGGCCTTTGGTTACTCGGTAGTAGCGGGGCTCTGATCCGTGTCTTTGGTTTTCGTACGCCTGAACGATCGGACGCACCTTGTAAGGTGGTCCGCTCAGCGGCTCCAGTCATCCCGGGGTAAGCATCAGATGTACCCCCCCCCCCCCCGTCTCCCTTTTTACAGAAGATTGCACATAATACAAGGTACATATAAAACAAGGTAATGATGTAATAATCCAAAATAACAAACCTGCAGGACCGATGACATACCATAAAAAACATTTTAAATTTCAACAACATACACATGGCTACGCAGGGTTACCAACATGACAACTAAAGAAAGGATATAGAGAGCAGGTAGGGAAACTCTACAGAGGACGTGATCTTACGTGACGTTGTAAGGAAAAAGACGTGAGAGCGATTACCCTTCATCAAGTTTAATAATTGAGAAAAATTTAAAAGAAATAGTACAGCAGTTAAAAGAATAACGTTAAACAGAAAACAAGATGATACGAAATACAAGATTCCTGTCCATGGTACTTCAGAAAATTAAAATGGCGATGAAGTGTTTAAACTACCTATAAGGAAGGTGAGCATAGCTTGACAACGAAGTTCACAAGGGATAAATTTCAAGTCAATACCTGTTCTATCACGTAGAATTTACAGATTGGAAAGAGGTACTTTGTTCTTTATGGTGTCAACACTTTATGCGTACCCAAGAATAACTGTGGTCTTCATGAATCCGTTTAGCTACAAATCTGAACAGCCAAGAACGTATAGACACAGCTATGTGAAACAAACTTGCCTTGAAGCAACTCTGAAGACTGAAAACAATGTGTGCTACAGTGTTGGAATGTGACAGTCAAGCCGAGCTTTCACAACAAATGAAGGCTAAGTAGCCGTATTACACAGACGCGTTCACCATAGAGCAGAATAACATCACCAAACATAATGGAAAGAAAAGGATTTACATTTCATGACTTCTAACATGTCACAGTATCACAGTACCACATCATCTCCATGCCACGTTCTTAATGCTGAGGGGGAAAAGTTGGAGAATAATATAAGAGAAATAGTCTGACTTTTGCAACAGTATTGTATTTTCGAACAATGCCCGCCTGGTCGCCATGATCGTTAAAGCGTCTGACACCGTGGTTAACCGGTTCGAGTCCCGTTCGTCAAAAAAAAGAATTCACCATCAGAATGTTGACTGCAGGGGAGAGGTGGTTGGATACAATTTTTGATCACTAGATTGCGTGTCAAACGCCTGGATTAAATTCCAAATATCTCCACAGTGTTCATATGGTGTGACGGCATATGGCGCTGTTGATGGTGATCCGGACGTTAAGCTTTGAGCAGACCCCTTGGTGCTTTTCCACAGGAGCAGGCTATGTGCCGGCGCCAGGTTACTACTGTCATGCATCACGTCATTAATTTCATCTCATTAACTCCTCTGGTGACGTTAACGTTAGGAAGAGCAGCCGGTCGTAAAAAATCGCTACGAAGATTCACCTCACTTCATAAGCGTCCCCTTAGAGACACTTTTTATGTTTACAAACTGTTTTACGTCGCACCATACATCTTATGGTGACGATGGGACAGGAAAGTGCTAGGAGTAGGAAGGAAGCAGCCGTGGCCTTGAGAAAGGTACAGCCCCAGCATTTGCCTGGTGTGAAAATGGGGAACTACAGAAAACCATCTTCGGGGCTGCCGACAGTGGGGTTCGAACCCTCTATCTCCCGAATACCGGATACCGGCCGCACTTAAGCGACTGCAGCTATCGAGCTTGGTCCGTAGAGAAAAGGGACAAGGGTTGAACATACACCAATTTTCAGACGACCAGATACTACGCACTTACCAAAGCATAAGTCCGGCTCCATGGCTAAATGGTTAGCGTGCTGGCTTCTGGTCACGGCAGTCCCTGGTTCGATTACCGGCAGGGTCGGGAATTTTAATTTTCATTGGTTAATTTCGCTGGCACGGGGGCTGGGTGTATGTGTCATCTTCATCATTCCATCCTCATCACGACGCGCAGGTCGCCTACGGGAGTCAAATCTAAAGACCTGCATTTGGCGAGCCGAACATGTCCTCGGCCATTTCATTTATTACAGAGTATAAGACGCTTTACCAGAGAATAAAGTACTTTTTTTTTTTTTTTTTTTTTGCTAGGGGCTTTACGTCGCACCGACACAGATAGGTCTTATGGCGACGAGAATAAAGTACTGTGACACAGAATAGAATTCTTCACAAATACAATGTGGAAATATCTGGTAATAAGACTAAAGATATAGCAGTTGTAGGTAAATGTATTATAAAAAAGAATCATAAATGACACAACTATACAGCAATTTAACTGCTTCTGGTATCCGAGAAGTGATATCCCAATATAAAATGAATCACGTTTTTGAATATAAATTAGAAACAATCTATTATTGTATTTAAACGTACGTAGGGATGACAATGAGGGAAGAGGAGTATACCTACCGTAGAGCGGCGAAAGCTCGTTCTTAAGAGAAGAGGACGTAAGAAGCAGATAGAAACTGCTGAAGTGAGGTTTTGAATATCACCCATGGGGCCGAGTCTGGGAGAATTCGTAGAGTCGAGATATCAGACAGATACTGCAAGTAAAAACCAAGTATGGTAGAAGAGATTAAAACTTTTTTAAACCATGTATAAACTCGTTGAAAAGATTGTCCACCATGGCAAGCACTATTTTCTTGTCCTAGAAGATAAAGGACGACCAAAGGTGGAGAGAGCAATTTTAATTGATTCCTTTGGCTTCGGAACGGGCAACAACGAATCCTTGAATAGGAAGAATAACAAAAACAAGATGATGATGATGATGATCATGAAAATGAAGAATGAACAGCAATCAGTCTAATCACTCAGAGAATCGAGTTTTCGTGAATTAATCATACACGCGATTACAGGAATGATAGCGGTACAATTGGTAGTTGCCTTCAGAGAAAATAGCACTACAATTATATCAGCCCGTCTGACTCTGAACCGTAAGAGGAAACGGAAGAATACCGACCCTTCGAAACGTAAATGTATGGCCAAAAGAAGAGGAAAATCCCGGACTCTTATGGGCGTGAAAATCTTGTTCCGTCAGAGCAGAAAGAGAATCAGAATTGAACAGGAGAGTTAAGATAGGGAATGGTACAAGTAAATCCAGACTGTGCTTGGGTCCCGTGGTGTCCAACTCGCTCTCATAAGTTCTGAAACCGTAGTGATGAGATAATCACAAGAACATGTGCCGTCAATTTTATTCGTCCCTTTGTACTCTAGCTAAAAATCTCCTAAATGTATAAGCGGTTAAGAGAAAGCCATTTCACAAACTGCCACAACATAACAGATGAACTATCATTGATGGTATGAGTGTCGCCATCCCACGGTCTTGACACAGGGATAAGCAACTTTATTTACAACTAGTATGTAAGCCTGTCTTCGAAATTCAAAATTACCCATTTAAGAAGTAATTGTAAATATTGTAAATGGACTGTTAATTAAACGAATAACATGTACAATTTCAATGTTTTACACGGCATTTGAACTGAATCAGAACCGGCATTGAGTGTAGGGAGTTAAGTTGTACTTTGTTGTCTATGGATCTGTGTACTCTTGAGAAAGCTGCATACAACTCTCCCAAACACCGGAGTGGACAGATTTATCCAAACTTGAAAGTTTTTCCTTGTGACTTATCCATTATGATAAAGGAAATTGCCTGAATTTAAGAACGAATGGTATATAGGGACTAACAGGCGGTAAATCCATTCTCGGAATAAACACTTTCTTCCTGCAACTAAGCCCGTCAGAATTTCTGCACGAACGGTATTCTCGTCTAGCTTGAGTACAATCAATCTCATTTCATTGCACAAACGGGCTTCATTAACATCTTTGCACTCTACTGAACAATGCTGATTTACTTTATTTGGTCAATCTATTCAGAACCTGTTGGTTGAGACGTTAATTTGCTCGTTTCTTGGACGCCTGGCTAAGTGGTTCAGACGGTTGAAGCGCCGGCCTTCTGACCTCAACTTGGCAGGTTCAATCCTGTCTCAGTCCGGTGCTATTTGAAGGCGCTCAAATACATCAGCCTCGTGTGGGTAGATTTACTGGCACGAAAAATGAACTCCTGCGGAACAAACTTCCAGCACATCGGCATCTACTAAAACCGTAAAACTAGTTAGTGGGACGTAAAGCAAATAACATTATTATTATTATTATTATTATTATTATTATTATTATTATTATTATTATTATATTTTTTGGACAAAAAGTTGCTACTTTGGAAAAATTGAACTCCCACTCTCACCTCTTACAATATTTTTGAAATTATTTTTTCTCCGTTACCGGTTTTTATTAGTCATTCACTGTAGTTAAATCATAATTTTGGGCCATAATGTAGAATAGTTAACACTTGACTGGATAACAACTGCTCTGTGACAGTGAGGAATTACTGCCAGGCGCTATTGGAAGTCTACACAAAGCGAGATCAGTTTTCGCTAGCCTGTTTCATTCCCTCTGCATCTTATGATGGACGTAGAGGTCTGAGAATTTAGAGACATCACTTTCTCTTTTCTGTGACATACCTATACTTAATTCATCGTTTTCCAAATGCACCGTTGTAGCTTCAGTTGTTTGAATCTATTACTGCATATTTTATCTTCGCGCCACTTTTACCTTTGTTTACTCTTTTTGTCTTCCTAGTGGAGTTTTAGCACGTTGGACGGTTGGCTCTATTACAATTTGTTGAATTAACATAGGAAATTCATTGCAAGCTGTCCACTTCATGACCGTATCGATGAATCAATCAACAAATTATTAAACAAATTAATTTAAAACACCACCTAATCGATACTTTATTTCTTGCCTTTTAGCAGAATTATGAAAACATTATCATATACAGGACATGTTTCGACCACTTAGTGGTCATCTTCAGATGTCTTTAAACAGCTCAGATGAAACAATTTGATTAGTAAGTACATTAAAATCTTAAATTACTTTCCTATGGAAACTTATAACTGTTGCTTAAAGCGCTTGAAATTTGGGGAGAAGGGGGGATTTTAGTGATGTGGTGTGTTAAAAGGTACTTAAATTACAATTCGCGTCTACAGTAATATTATAAAACTTATTTTCTAATTGAGCATATTTAAAAATCTTAAAACGTCTGTAATTAGGCACTTTTTGTAAAAACACTAGGTGGCTTGATCTTGCTTATGTTCAAATCGATGCGTATAACAGTCTTCAAGTTTCTTATTGATTGTCTGTTGTGTTGATTATCTTCCTTGAAAGTTGCTTTTTTTATATTTTTAATAACAGGTTGTGTTGAACTGTTAATTTACAATGGTCCTATGGTGACTTCTCTATTAAGTTGCGTGAAATGGCGGTCCTCAGATTTGGGCAGCTTGCCTCACGATCTGCAACCAGCAGAAAGATCGTAAAATGTTAAAATGTGCCGTCAAACGAAATTGTTCTACTTTATCCCTTTTTAACGGTTATAGTTTGAAATCCATCAATAAAATCATTACTAAGTTCAAATATCAACAACAAATAAAATTAAAGCAGCAATCGGAAAAAGCGAAGAGGTACATCAAATTCACCTTTAATAACCCGAGGATTTACGAAATAACAAATTTGTTTAAGAAACACAACACCGAAGTAGAATTCTCAACTAACAACAACACGAAACGTACATTCTTCAATCATAACAAGGTCAATAAATTTAAGGACAACGAATTTCAGGAGTCAGGCATTTATGGGTTGATATGCAATCAGTGTAATAAACCATATGTTGGACAATCAGGAAGAAGCTTTACAGTTAGATATCAGGAGCATGTTAATGCAGAGAAGTACAGGAGATTATCTGCTATGGGAGTTCATATGAAAGAGGAAAGCCATAAATTCACTGACATTTAACAAAATCTTCAAGTCATTAGTAGGATAAAAAAAGGAATTCTTATGAACAACCTAGAAAATATCCACATCATTCTCGACAAATTAGAAAAAAGAACAGAATTTAAATGAAGCGAATGGTCAAAATAACCTCCTGCATGAACATATAAGTAAATACATAGAATGGGTAAACAGAAGACAAATACGACGAATAAGTAAAATATCCAAACACGACGTCACGGAAGCACAGCTAGTACTCCCTCCCCCTCCGCGAGACGTATTAGATAACTACACGACCTCGCTTCCCCTCTCCCCGGCGAATCGTACAAACGAGCAAACTGTGATACATCGCTATAACACTAGGTCGTGTAGACGAAAACAGTCCCAAGGCGGCGGAGTATAAACACCATCCCAGTAATATACCCCTTATCACCACCTTCTTTCCGAGGTCGAACTAAAATAGAACGATTTCGTTTAACGACACATTTTAACATTTTACGATATTTCTGCTGGTTGCAGATCGTGAGGCAAGCTGCCGAAATCTGAGGAGCACCATTTCACGCAACTCAATAAGGAAGACACCATAGGACCAATGTAAATTAACAGTTCAACACAAGCTGTTACTAAAAATAAAACGCAACTTTCAAGGAAGATAATCAACACAACAGACAATCAATAAGAAACTTGAAGACTGTTATAGGCTACGCATCGATTTTAACATAAACAAGATGAAGCCACCTAGTGTTTTTACAAAAAGTGCCTAATTAGAGACGTTTTAAGATTTTTAAATATGTTCAATTAGAAAATAGTTTTTAATATTACTGTAGACACGAATTTTAATTTAAGTACCTTTTCACACCATATCACTAAAATCCCCCCTTTATCCCCCTTTCCCCCCAAATTTCAAGCGCTTTAAGCAACAGTTTTAAGTTCTCATGGGAAAGTAATTTAAGATTTTAATACACTTACTAGTCAAATTGTTTCATCTAAGCTGCTTAAACACAGCTGAAGATAACCACTAAGTGGTCGAAACATGTCCTGTATATGATAATGTTTTTATAATTCTGCCAAAAGGCAAGAAATAAAGTATCGATTAGGTGGTGTCTTAAATTAATTTGTTGAATAATTTGTTGATGGGAAATTCATACAATGTTTGACGACCGAAGATTATTTTAAAGTGAGACCTAGTGCCTTCATGGACGTTATGTCCTCGCGACGGTTTTCTACTGAAGTTGACAGATATGGCAAAAGCGATGGCGTGAAATCTACGATAGATCGTGATAGGCTAATGATCTACACGGTGATAAACATTGGTACTGGAGTCGGAAACAGTCTATATATAAAATCCTTCTGACCTGGAAACAAAGTATTAGTGTTTAAAATATCATAAATGTTAATGTTGATGCCACCATAATAAACACACATTCAGTGCGGGACATATCAATGTTTTGTTTGAAATTTACCCTAAATATTAGTATGTGTGAACGTATAGCCGGTTAAACTAAGTCCAGAACTCCGAGCTCCAATTAAAAGAATGAACAGTGTGTGGCCTAAATTTTGTTTCTCTGTTGATAATATCGTGAAACAAATAGGCAACATAATCTTCCGATAAATAATAACCAAATTCTAATTCACTCATTTAATCTGTAATTATAGTGCGATTGTTCATGGTGTGGGTTCCTGTGGTCACATCCTAGTTCGTGAACCATGGGCAACGGCTGTGTGGCCTAGTAAGTGGTCATGAGAGTCGGGACACCAGTTGTTATGGAATGGGAGTGGGCATCTCGGACGTATTCTGAATCATGGCCATCCTTGTGCTCAGGTGGCTAGGACTATGCAATCCACCGGTGGTACCTAACCCGTTAGAGGGGAGATCCCCACTTGGACTTTGTGTAAGTAAGGGTGGCATCCGCCTTCACATAATTCTCATCGAGCACGCTCAGAACGTGTTAAGCAAGCCTCTGACCTATGGGAGTAGCGGAGTCCCACTCCCATGTGTTCATTATTTACTGAACGCTGAAAGGCACAACATTCTATAATGCAGATATATTATAGTGCGAAAGAAGAGAGTCTCTGTCTATTACCCAGCCACTTAAATGCACAGAACACAAACATATTGAATAAAGCATTATTGTCATTTGTTTATATCACCTTTTGTAAAGCGAGCACATCCAAGCAGGGAGCAGAACTTAGTTCAGTCTGATGGCAGTAGGTGATGTTAATATTGCTACTTGATTCAAAATGACAATCTGACTGTACAGAATGAGAAGCATCGCTTTCAATTAGCGAAAACTTCAAAGTACACAGTACACAGTAATACTTGGTTCAGTCTTATACGACTAGATGACGTTACCGTTATTACATGCATCAAAGTGACAATCTCACCTCACTGACTGAGAGGCATTTTGCCGAGAAAGAACCAAGGATACGAAATATCTTCCCCTAATAGTATTTCTACCATGGAAACACCTACAACGAAGCATCCACGATAAACATTTGTTAAGATGTCACTCTCCGAATTCAACGGAAGACAATGTGTTTCCATAAATGTCAGAATGATTCTACTGCATGCTTTTAAATTATTCTATATGATATTAAACTTTAGTAAAATTGCATAGGTATATCAAATCATAAGAAAATGTTAAAATAAACAATACCCTCTTCCTAAATTGTGGTTTTCAAAATTATGGGGATGGGAATTAGCTTTAAAAATTATCAGAATGATGGAAATGATTCATTTACTTAAAGATAGTATTTTTCACTCTGATAGTTCATGTATAATGGTCATCATCGCATTTTTCTTATAACCTAAATTGTATCTAGTTCACAGCTTCAGCCCCTCTAACGTTCTTGTTTTCTAAATATATCTGAAGAAGGGAACAGAATTCGGGATATATTTAGTTCGAGCTTTCGCCGATAGATAAGGCTATGTAGATAGATAGATAGAGAGAGAGAGAGAGAGCTAGATAGACAGATAGATATGGTGTACGTCATCGTGGCGAATATGTGACAACACCTTCACTGAAGAAAGCAGTTTTCTTCTAAAAATTACAAAAATCATGAGATTCATTGTATTGCTCTTGTAAAGAAGAGATAATCTACACCCATGTTCATAAAAAACAGAACACCTTGCAAAGCTAGAGATAGGAAATTCATATTCAAAGCACATATTCATTAGTATGTTCTGCAGACACGATTAGCATTTCAGTCACGTAGGTTCAGAATGTGTCCTGTTGCCTGATAGGCAATGGGTCCTCCATGGGCACTGATAACTTGTTCCATACGTGATGGCATCACCGCGTATAAGGCGCGAATGGCGTCCTGGGTTATAGCCATCCAAATGCATTCACCTGGTTCCACAGTTCATCTTTGGTGGTTGGCACTGGGTCACAGCCCCACACCCGTCGTTTCACCATATCCCACACATTTTCGATTGGCCATAAGTCCGGTGATCGGGCGGACCAGGGCAACAGTCTGGCATCCTGTGACAACAAGAAGGCACGTGTTCGTGCAGCAACATGTAGTCGCGCATTGTCCTGCTGAAATATGGCGTCTGAGGTGTCGTGAAGAAAGGCTATGGCTACGGGTCGCATGATGTCATTCACGTAGGTCAAACTGGTTCCAGTGCCCTGGACACGCACCGACTGTGATTTGTGGTTGTACCCAATAGGGAGCGTGCACGATACTAATAACAGAGCGCTCTGGCGGAGTTCCGAGAATTTATACGGTGAGAGTGCGTTCCGCTGAAGTGAAGACTTCCGTCATAGTTACGGCCAAAAAAATCATTGCATATTGTCGTCAAGATATGAAGGTTTCTTTAAGTTGCTTTACGTCGCACTGACACAGATAGGTCTTATGGCGACGATGGGACAGGGAAGGGCTAGGAGTAGGAAGGGAGCGGC
Source organism: Anabrus simplex (assembly GCF_040414725.1). Classification (NCBI taxonomy): domain Eukaryota; kingdom Metazoa; phylum Arthropoda; class Insecta; order Orthoptera; family Tettigoniidae; genus Anabrus; species Anabrus simplex. The sequence continues at coordinate 386,489,447 of NC_090267.1, read as the reverse complement.
CGTGGCCTTAATTAAGGTACAGCTCCAGCATTTGCCTAGTGTGAAAATGGGAAACCACGGAAAACCATTTTCAGGGCTGCTGACAATGGAATTCGAACCTACTATCTCCCGAATACTGGATACTGGCCGCATCTAAGCGACTGCAGCTATCGAGCTCGGTAAGAAGATATGAAGTAGTGCTATGGAAGTTGTAATACAATATGTGTTTGAGTACATACTGTACACTTCCAAAATAGTCGCAAGTCAACAGTGAATAAAGCGCAGAAACTAGTTGACAGTGGCCATGTGTTACAAGTTGAAGAAAGACGAACTGTTTCCAGTTGTACACTTACTGGCTTCGTCATAAGACAGACGAGTGTTAGCAAAAACCCGTACAAGGTTACAATTGAGGTAATTACCTTAGCTCATTATTGTTAACAATACACTATTATATTTTACATTTTAATTTTATGTGATTCAGTGAAGTCTGTAATACTGCGAATTTCTATTACAGCTTGACAATCAACGAAACTGTGTTGAATCAAACTGTGTGGCTGGTGCCGGAGGGCGTTGTAAACACGTACGTGCCATTATACAGTCTGCAATCCTGATTCAGGATTTAGTAAGACAGATTTGCCGCAAGAATGGGGGAAACCAAATTTGAAAAAGCTGGTATCGCGTATGTAATATTATCGCTGTTAACTATGTAATAAATTTAGAAACAAAGAAAGAAAGTAAAAAAATTTAATGTTTTAAATGAAACACTTGTTAAATCCTTCAACTGTGCCTTACTTTTATGCTCTGGTTTTCACGAAATCCTCTGTATATGTCCAGCGGGGTGTTGGGACCACAACGTTTATCCACCTTCTCCGAAATACTAGGAGGTACTGTGCTTGAGTTGCACTGTGTGCCTACATCATTCCCACTAAAAGCACAAGTGAATTCGGAAGTCGTTGCTTCAGTCACAAATGCTGCTTGCACCGACTTATGTAGTTTTTCACAATAAATTCATGAGTTTCCT